>NC_135956.1:4089491-4389491 GCF_053455715.1 Rhinoraja longicauda
TTTGCCCGAACTCTCTATCCCCCCCCCGATAATTGGCTTTATAGTGTACTTTTCTCTAATATTTATTGCATCGTATGGGAGGCGCATTCCCAATCTCATTGTACCCCTGAACAATGACAATAAAGATATATTGTATTGTATTGTATTGTAATACAAGGATTCTTTGGAAATAAACCATCATGCTACAATAGAACTATCTGCACTACCTTTTACAGCATCATTTTAATTCGGATGAACACGCTGTTCAGTTTCTTATAATTGCTGTGTCACTGAGTTTAATGGAGGTGGAGCAGGAATTGAAATTTGGCAGCTTAACGGCGCGGTAGGCTCACATGTATTTAATGTTACGCATCAAATACATGTGCATGCACATCCACAGCTCCATGTTAAACATTTGCATTCACATCCACAGCTCCATGTTAAACATTTGCATTCACATCCACAGCTCCATGTTAAATGTTATGCGGCACGGTGGCGCAGCGGTAGAGTTGCTGCTTTACAGCGAATGCAGCGCCGGAGACTCAGGTTCGATCCTGACTACGGGTGCTGCACTGTAAGGAGTTTGTACGTTCTCCCCGTGACCTGCGTGGGTTTTCTCCGAGATCTTCGGTTTCCTCCCACACTCCAAAGACCTACAGGTATGTAGGTTAATTGGCTGGGTAAATGTAAAAATTGTCCCTAGTGGGTGTAGGATAGTGTTAATGTGCGGGGATCGCTGGGCGGCACGGACTTGGAGGGCCGAAAAGGCCTGTTTCCGGCTGTGTATATATATGATGATATGATGAACATGTGCATGCACATCCACAGCTCCATGTTAAACATGTGCATGCACATCCACCACTCCATGTTAAACATATCTTTTAGCTGACCTTTACTGGGTCCATATACAGGGCACAACAGCACCAAACTGCAAAGCTGACTTTTTAATTAATTTTTAATGACTTTTTAAGTAGTTAAGGAATTACTTAGAAAAGAAGCAGCAGAAGGTGCCAATTTGGTTCCAGACAGTCTCGGTGTACTGAGAGGAAATGAAGTAATGGCATCCAGAGAGCTTTCATCAGCTGGCCATGTTTATGATCTGAATAAAAGGGTGAAGTGTCCACGAATTTAAATTAATTACTACCCACACAAAATATTTTGGTTTGTCTATATTATTATCCATGGAATTCTCTGCCTCAGAAGGCAGTGGACGCGAATTCTCTGAATGCATTCAAGAGAGAGCTAGATAGAGCTCTTAAGGATAGCGGAGTCAGGGGGTATGGGGAGAGGGCAGGAACGGGGTACTGATTGAGAATGATCAGCCATGATCACATTGAATGGCGGTGCTGGTTCGAAGGGCCGAATGGCCTCCTCCTGCGTCCATTGTCCATTGTCTATCCAAACAGCCATTTGTGAAAGTACTATGAAAGATAATGAGGGACATCAAAGCTGGTATGTTTCACAGAATCTGTGATAATATTCTTATTGTGATGTTTCTGAAAAAAGGATATTATTATTAAATATAAACTCTTCATGTTATCCCTCTGAACAAGTGACATTTTAAAAATGTAATTGTACTGTAAATCTTTGCTCATTGTGTATACGTTCCTGCCAGTGACATTTCTGCGATTTAGACACGGCAAAAGCTAATTAGTGTGATGAACAAAGAGGCATCTTGGCATCGATGTAGCAATGCTTCAGACTATATCAATATTCATAATACTTTGTGAAAATGACTGGTTCATGATGAATGCGTAGAGAAATTGATCGCGATTAGAAAGAGGAATTCACGAGAAAGATGCACAATCTGTAATTAATAAGATACCAGACCAAGGGGACCCGTTGGGCCCAAGCCTCTCCTGCATTGGTGCAGCACCCTCTCCTCCCCCTCCCCTCTCCTCCTCTCCTCCTCCCCACTCCCCACTCCCTCCTCCCCCTCCCCCTCAACTCCCCTTCCCCTCCTCCTTCCCCTCCTCCTTCCCCTCCTCCTTCCCCTCCTCCTTCCCCTCCTCCTTCCCCTTCCCATTCCCCCCCTCCCATTCCCCCCCTCCCATCCCCCCCCTCCCCTTCCCCTCCTCCCCTTCCCCTCCTCACCTTCCCCTCCTCACCTTCCCCTCCTCACCTTCTAATTTCTCCTTCTGAATCTTTGCTCTGCTTCTGTGCCAAGCTGGAATGTTGTGCAGCTGTTCAGTGACATTCTTCACCCGAAAACCAGGGAGACAATAGACAATAGACAATAGACAATAGGTGCAGGAGTAGGCCATTCAGCCCTTCGAGCCAGCACCGCCATTCAATGCGATCATGGCTGATCACTATCAATCAGTACCCCGTTCCTGCCTTCTCCCCATACCCCCTCACTCCGCTATCCTTAAGAGCTCTATCCAGCTCTCTTGAAAGCATCCAACGAACTGGCCTCCACTGCCTTCTGAGGCAGAGAATTCCACACTTTCACCACCCTCTGACTGAAAAAGTTCTTCCTCATCTCCGTTCTAAATGGCCTACCCCTTATTCTCAAACTGTGGCCCCTTGTTCTGGACTCCCCCAACATTGGGAACATGTTATCTGCCTCTAATGTGTCCAATCCCCTAATTATCTTATATGTTTCAATAAGATCCCCCCTCATCCTTCTAAATTCCAGTGTATACAAGCCCAATCGCTCCAGCCTTTCAACATACGACAGTCCCGCCATTCCGGGAATTAATCTAGTGAACCTACGCTGCACGCCCTCCATAGCAAGAATATCCTTCCTCAAATTTGGAGACCAAAACTGCACACAGTACTCCAGGTGCGGTCTCACCAGGGCCCGGTACAACTGTAGAAGGACCTCTTTGCTCCTATACTCAACTCCTCTTGTTACGAAGGCCAACATTCCATTGGCTTTCTTCACTGCCTGCTGAACCTGCATGCTTCCTTTCATTGACTGATGCACTAGGACACCCAGATCTCGTTGAACTCCCCCTCCTCCTAACTTGACACCATTCAGATAATAATCTGCCTTTCTATTCTTACTTCCAAAGTGAATAACCTCACACTTATCTACATTAAACTGCATCTGCCATGTATCCGCCCACTCACACAACCTGTCCAGGTCACCCTGCAGCCTTATTGCATCTTCCTCACAATTCACACTACCCCCCAACTTAGTATCATCTGCAAATTTGCTAATGGTACTTTTAATCCCTTCGTCTAAGTCATTAATGTATATCGTAAATAGCTGGGGTCCCAGCACCGAACCTTGCGGTACCCCACTGGTCACTGCCTGCCATTCCGAAAGGGACCCATTTATCCCCACTCTTTGCTTTCTGTCTGTTAACCAATTTTCTATCCATGTCAGTACCCTACCCCCAATACCATGTGCCCTAATTTTGCCCACTAATCTCCTATGTGGGACCTTGTCGAAGGCTTTCTGAAAGTCGAGGTACACCACATCCACTGACTCTCCCTTGTCAATTTTCCTAGTTACATCCTCAAAAAATTCCAGTAGATTTGTCAAGCATGATTTCCCCTTCGTAAATCCATGCTGACTCGGAACGATCCCGTTACTGCTATCCAAATGCTCAGCAATTTCGTCTTTTATAATTGACTCCAGCATTTTCCCCACCACTGATGTCAGACTAACTGGTCTATAATTACCCGTTTTCTCTCTCCCTCCTTTCTTAAAAAGTGGGATAACATTTGCTATCCTCCAATCCACAGGAACTGATCCTGAATCTATAGAACATTGAAAAATGATCTCCAATGCTTCCACTATTTCTAGAGCCACCTCCTTAAGTACTCTGGGATGCAGACCATCAGGCCCTGGGGATTTATCAGCCTTCAGTCCCATCAGTCTACCCAAAACCATTTCCTGCCTAATGTGGATTTCCTTCAGTTCCTCCATCACCCTAGGTTCTCCAGCCCCTAGAACATTTGGGAGATTGTGTGTATCTTCCTCAGTGAAGACAGATCCAAAGTAACGGTTTAACTCGTCTGCCATTTCTTTGTTCCCCATAATAAATTCCCCTGCTTCTGTCTTCAAGGGACCCACATTTGCCTTGACTATTTTTTTCCTCTTCACGTACCTAAAAAAACTTTTGCTATCCTCCTTTATATTATTGGCTAGTTTACCCTCGTACCTCATCTTTTCTCCTCGTATTGCCTTTTTAGTTAACTTTTGTTGCTCTTTAAAAGAGTCCCAATCCTCTGTCTTCCCACTCTTCTTTGCTATGTTATACTTCCTCTCCTTAATTTTTATGCTGTCCCTGACTTCCCTTGTCAGCCACAGGTGTCTCTTACTCCCCTTAGAGTCTTTCCACCTCTTTGCAATAAATTGATCCTGCAACCTCTGCATTATTCCCAGGAATACCTGCCATTGCTGTTCTACCGTCTTCCCTGCTAGGGCCTCCTTCCAATCAATTTTGGCCAGCTCCCGCCTCATGCCTCTGTAATCCCCTTTGCTATACTGTAATACCGACACTTCCGATTTTCCCTTCTGCCTTTCCATTTGCAGAGTAAAACTTATCATGTTGTGATCACTGCCTCCTAATGGCTCTTTTACCTCTAGTCCCCTTATCAGATCAGGATCATTACACAACACTAAATCCAGAATTGCCTTCTCCCTGGTAGGCTCCAGTACAAGCTGTTCTAAGAATCCATCTCGAAGGCACTCTACAAACTCTCTTTCCTGGGGTCCATTTCCAACCTGATTTTCCCAGTCTACCTGCATGTTGAAATCTCCCATAACCACCGTAGCATTACATTTTTGACACGCCAATTTTATCTCCTGATTTAACTTGCACCCTAAGTCGAGGCTACTGTTTGGGGGCCTATAGATAACTCCCATTAGGGTCTTTTTACCCTTACAATTTCTCATTTCTATCCATACTGATTCAACATCTCCTGATTCTATGTCACCCCTTGCAAGGGAATGAATATCATTCCTTACCATCAGAGCAACCCCACCCCCTCTGCCCACCTGTCTGTCTTTTCTATACGTTGTGTACCCCTGAATATTCAGTTCCCAGCCCTGGTCCTCTTGTAGCCATGTCTCAGTGATCCCTACAACATCATACTTGCCCATGACTAACTGAGCCTCAAGCTCATCCACTTTATTTTTTATACTACGCGCATTTAAGTACAACACTTTAACTTCTGTATTTACCTCCCCTCTCACATCGTTCACAATTGGCCCTGCCCTTAATTTCTTTTCCGCTCTAGAACTTCTGTTCCCATTCTTCCGAGAGTCTTTTGCAATATCTCCTGTATTCCCTTTTACCTCATCTTCATATTCACAATTTGTTAACCCCTCCCCCCCACTACTTAGTTTAAAGCCACAGGTGTCACACTAGCAAACCTGCCTGCCAGAATGTTTGTCCCCCTGCTGTTAAGATGCAACCCGTCCCTTTTGTACAAGTCACCCCTAGCCCAGAAGAGATCCCAGTGGTCCAGAAATCTAAATCCCTGCTCTCTGCACCAGTCCCTCAGCCATAAATTCATACCCTCTATCTCTCTGTTCCTGGCCTCACCAGCACGAGGTACCGGTAGCAGTCCAGAGATAACCACCTTCGACATCCTACTTCTCAGCGTTTTTCCCAACACTCTAAACTCCCGCTGTAGCACCTCCTTCCTCTTCCGCCCGACGTCATTCGTGCCCACGTGCACAACGACTTCAGGTTGATCGCCTTCCCTCGCTAGGATTTTCTGAAGCCGGTCTGTGATGTGTTGAACCCTGGCACCAGGGAGGCAACAGACCATCCTCAAGTCCCTCCTGCTGCCACAGAATCTTCTATCTGTCCCTCGGACTATGGAGTCACCGACCACTACGGCTCTTCCAGACTTCGGTCTCCCCTGTCGTGTATCCTTGCCAACAGGTCCGCCACTCGGACTGGAAACGTCTTCTGCCCCGACAGTTCCCAAGAGGGTATACCTATTTGCAATAGGCACAGCCACTGGGATCTCCTGTAGTCCACGTCCACTCCCCCCGGAAACAGTCTCCCACCTTCGCTCGACCTGGACCCTTGGCGTGACAGCCTCACAATAGGTCCTGTCGAGGAAACTCTCGCATTCCCGGATGGCCCTGAGGTCATCCAACTGCCTCTCCAACTCCACCACACGTCCCTTCAGGAGCTGCACCTGGACACAGTTCTTGCAGGTGTGGCTCCCAGAAGCTCCCGTGACGTCCCTGTCTTCCCACATCCTGCAGGAAACACACCGCACCAACTTTTCCGCCATCACCTTGTGCCTATAACCAGCTCTGGCTTAAAACAATGGTATCCTCCTCACCGAAGACTCGCAGCCAAAGACTCGCACTTCCCTCACTGGGCTGCACCTGAACAGGGCTGCACCCTTTTGTGAGCCTTGCTTATATCACCAATTTAAATTGCCTGATTGTCCAATTTACCTGACTTCTCACTTAAACTGCCTGTTGAACTGTGATTAGCACTTACTTTACTGCTCAGCCAACGGGCGTCCTTGCTCTGCTCCCGGACTTTTCAAATTGACTACTACTTCCTTTTGGCGCTCTTTTTAAACTGCCTGTTCAACTGTGATTAGCACTTACTTTACTGCTCAGCCAACGGGCGTCCTTGCTCTGCTCCCGGACTTTTCACGGGATGCCATCTTGTGCGCACAACTATAACAGCAGAAACTCCCATCTATTTCCTTACCGACTGAATACTTTGTTGCTGACATGAACTTTCTTCCTCCCTTCCTGTCCACCTGAATTACTTGATGTTTCATTCTTGGCTGCACTCCCAGACCTTGCGATCCACTCAGTATTCAGAACCAAATGTTGATTGAAAAGGAAAATGCCCTCAACAGTTGTGTGGTGTGTGGTTCCCTGCAATTTACTTTCTAAAACCTGAGGGTGGATTCAATGTCCTGTAGCCTGAAAGAGAATATTTAATTGTTTAAGATCTGACCTGCAGAGAGCCTGATTCCTCTTATTCCAATAAATCATTCTCAGCCACATTTGAAGGAGAAGGCAGGTGGGAATCTGATTTTAATGTTTGCTTTTGGAGCGATTGAAATGTTTTCAAGTGCTATTTTGTGGTAAGATATTTTGTGGTGATGTTCAGAATAACATTCTCAACCACAATCAAAACAATGCTGTTTTGTTCTGTGACTGCCATCTTGTTGACCAGGCACTCTCATATCAGAGAAATCATTCACACTTGTAAATGGTTTCATGACTTCGCAATCTCATCTCTGCGTATGACTTAGCCAACCTTCATCCCCCACATCCAGAGGCAGTGTTTACACCCACTCCATTCCCCAGAACCCACATCCTCCAACCCCCTTGTCTTCCTGCTCGACTGCTGTGAATCTCCTCCAATGTGCAATTGGTATTCTTTGGCATTAACATGGGAATACTTCAATCTCTGCAAGCCACCACAAAATGCACATCTTCCAAGATGTCATTGTGCCCAACGGTTTGCTCAGGTTGAATGGGATGTTGCTCTGATATTTAAAAAAAAATAAGCAGAGTTTTATGATTTTTTTTCAAAGTTGCAACAAAAAAAAAATCATTTTATCAGGTTTTGAAGTATCCATGATGACAGAATTTGTGCAGGTAATCTGCAGCTTAAGCCATTCCTCACCTTTAATCTGTTCTGACGAGTGCACGTGGAGTATAAAACATCAGTGATGAATCTCACCAGAGTGCAGCTTATAATGAATCATTATTTCATGGAAGACATGCATGTTTTGAGAAACCGTTAATTATCCATGTCACTGTGATCCTATCTTGTGCTGGTGGTTTGCTTGCAGCTTTATCACCTTCTTTCTACTGAGGCACCACCCTATTATAATTATTATAACAAATGTGCAATTAATATAACCGGCAAGGCATAGAAATACGAGTAAACCTATGATAGACTGAAAATGACAACATATCAGCTGATGGGAAGTTTCAGTGCAGAGATACCAACTGCAAGAAGATTTTTTCCTCAACTTCACCGGCCATTGATCGCAGCGGAAATAGTGTACTGCATGTCACATGCAATCAAATTGACAGCTAAGCAAGCAGGATAGTAGCTTGTGGCTCACAGTAGGATTGTAGCGAAAAGCAGAGTTCATTTTATGTACGTGCAGGCTTTACCTATAATGCCAGTATTTTAGCAAAGTTTCGTATTGATTCAATTAATGAGTGTATTATGTTATCCTGCAGAAAATAAATATACAAAATTAAAATGATCTACTCTTTAGCATGGTTTTCTTGGATGTAGAAAGTTCACATAGATTCACTATAATTCGGAGAGATGAAGCTACTTAAAAAGTGATTCTTGAGAGAAATATTTTAAGCCATCCATACTTTGAGAAGGTGTTTATTATTTTCCTCTTGACACATTTTGTCCGCGGAACTTCCCCAAAATTATTAAGTGGGATTCTGATCTCTGGAAACTGAATGTGTAAGAAAATAACTGCAGATGCTGGTACAAATCGAAGGTGTTTTTTCACAAAATGCTGGAGTAACTCAGCAGGTCAGGCAGCATCTCAGGAGAGAAGGAATGGGCGACGTTTCGGGTCGAGACCATTCTTCAGACTGAAGAAGGGTCTCGACCCGAAACGTCACCCATTCCTTCTCTCCTGAGATGCTGCCTGACCCGCTGAGTTACTCCAGCATTTTGTGAATAAATACCTGGAAACTGAATGATCGGCAACGGATGTTCAAATTGTGGTGTGTCATTCCTAACGACTGACAGCTCTTGGTTTTTCTAATGGTAGAGGTTGCAAGAAATGGTGATGCTGTCAGAATGTACTTCGGTGAGTGGCAACGATGCATCCTGCAGCTTGCAAATTGGTACCGCAACAAAACAAAGAAGGAGAAGGTGGATGCCAGTTCCACGACCATCAATGAAACTGTTCAGACCTGCACAGTGTTAAGCCACTCGAATAGTGAGCATTACACAATACTCTGAGAAAACATAGAAAATAGGTGCAGGAGGAGGCCATTTGGCCCTTCGAGCCAGCACCGTCATTCACTGTGATCATGGCTGATCATCCACAATCAGTAACCCGTGCCTGCCTTCTCCCCATATCCCTTGATTCCGCTCACCCCCAGAGCTCTATCTAACTCTTTTTTTAATTCATCCAGTGAATCAGCCTCCACTGCCTTCTGTGGCAGAGAATTCCACAAATTCACAACTCTCTGGGTGAAAATGTTTTTTCTCATCTCAGTTTTAAATGGCCTCCCCTTTATTCTTAGACTGTGGCCCCTGGTTCTGGACTGCCCCAACATTGGGAACATTTTTCCTGCATCTAGCTTGTCTAGTCCTTTTATAATACTATATGTCTCTATAAGAACCCCTCTCATCCTTCTAAATTCCAGTGAAATCAAGCCTAGTCTTTCCAGTCTTTCCTCATATGACAGTCCCGCCATCCTGGTCATTAACCTCGTGAACCTACGCTGCACTGCCTCAATAGCAAGGATGTCCTTCCTCAAATTAGGGGACCAAAACTGCACACAATACTCCAGATGTGGTCTCACCAGGGCCCTGTACAACTGCAGACGGCCCTCTTTACTCCTATACTCAAACCCTCTCATTTTGAAGGCCAACTCTTGACAATGTTTATGGTTCAAGGCCATGGAGAAATCACTCAATGCAGAATACCCATTTTCTGACAAATGTTGATAACTACAGTAATTGTCAGACTGTTCTGGCTCAGAGGCAAAGAAAACAACCTCATTGTTTCATGGTGATAGGGCGATGGCAATGACATTATTATCTACAATGCATCCAAATGATGTTATGTGTTTGCGAGCGAAGGTGTTTTAAACATCTTAGACATTAACTGGGTAATGCTGTAGACAAGGAATGATAGCATCAATATCGGAGTTATTAGCAATGGAGCTGAGTTGTGTGGAATTATTGGTCCTGACGTATGATGGAAAGACAGTCACTGATGAAACATTGAAAATAATTGTGAACAGGTCAAACCCTTGAATATTGTGTTGGAACGGAACTGCAGATGCTGGTTTAAACTGGATAGGCACAAAATGCTGGAGTAACTCAGCGGGACAGGCAGCATTTCTGGAGAGAAGGAATGGGTGATGTTTTGGGTTGAGAAGAAGGGTCTCGACCCGAAAGGTCACCCATTCCTTCTCTCTATCTCTATCTCCAGGTCCCTCAGGTCTATCTCCACCACCACTCCAACTCCAGGTCCCTCAGGTCGGCCGACTTGGGGCTACTGACTATCCCGCGGTCTAGGCTTAAGCTCAGGGGTGACCGCGCTTTTGCGGTTGCAGCTCCTAGACTGTGGAACAGCATCCTTCTCCCCATCAGAACTTTCCCCTCCATCCACTCCTTCAAGTCCAGGCTCAAAACCTATTTCTACTCCCTAGCGTTTGAGGCCCTCTGAGGGGGCGCTGTGAACTGTTTATGTATGTGTTGTTATGTTTGTGTGCCATTATATGTTATTTTTTACTACCTGGACTGATGTACAGCACTTTGGACGACGTGGGTTGTTTTAAAATGTTACTACCTGGACTGATGTACAGCACTTTGGTCGACGTGGGTTGTTTTAAAATGTGCTATACAAATAAAATTGACGACTTGACTTCTCTCCAGAGATGCTGCCTGTCCCGCTGAGTTACTCCAGCTTTTTGTATCTCCCCTTGAATTTTTTTTTCTGTTGATGTCTTGATGATCTTGTATTTTACAACAATCCTTGTATCCAGATTTTAGTTTTCAAATAGACCATGCTTTTACTTGACATCTTATACTTAGTTGTTAGTTTAATATTGGCCTTCATTTTACTTGAGTTCTTGATCAAATGCTTAGAACCTCGTGCTTAGAAAAGGTACTCTGACATTTGACTTGTCCATTAAAACTAGACAAAGGCTGTGATAATATTGGGAAACAAGTAGTTCCGAGAGAAGGTGAATGGTGTATTGTTGAGGTGATGTTGGCAAATGGTGTTGATGACAAATTCCATTATGATTAGAAGTTAATGGGAGCTTGGTTCACCTTTTTTTCTGTGTGTTTGTGAAAAGGGTGTGTGGCTGAGTTTTCACGTTGTTGAGAAGTGGGATGGCTAACATATGGAAAACAAAACAACATATTCCAGGATATTGCCACGGCTTTTAATTGTTAAGGACCCATAAAAAGGATGTTGATGTTGCGACATTTGTTTGGATGGTTGAGAGTGTTCTGTGGTGTGGACAGGTTAGTGGAGTCTGAAGAAGGGTCTCGACCCGAAACATCACCCATCCTTTTTCCCCAGTGATATAGAGGAGGATGGGGGGTTTAAGAGTTAATAATAATAATAATAATAATAATAATAATAATGCATTGCATTTGTATAGCGCTTTTCTAAACACTCAAAGACGCTTTACAGGGTTTACTAAACATAGAAGAAAAAATAAATAAATAAATAAGTAAACGGACAGAAAAGGAAAAATAAGGTGAGGTGACGGTCAGTGGTTGAAGGCAGTGCTGAACAGGTGAGACTTCAGTGATGTTTTGAATGTGGTGAGTGAGGAGGAGTCTCTGATGGTCTGAGGTAGTGAGTTCCAGAGGGTGGGAGCAGCGATGGAGAAAGCCCTGTCCTCCCAGGATCTGAGTATGGTCCGGATGGGGGGGGACAGGAGGTTAGCAGCAGCAGAGCGGAGGGTACGGGTGGGAGTGTGTCTGTGGAGGAGGTCAGTCAGGATGTGTACAGATGGCATGTTGTGCATGGTGAACCTGCTTTACTTACTTAGAATTGCTAGCTAAAGTATAACAGGTTGTTTTGCAGAGGTTGTTGTGACTCAAGGGTAAAGATCAATTACCAAGGAGGACTACAGAGAACAACAAGTTCTAAACAAGAAGAACCGGTGGAGATGTGCTGATTGTGTGATTAGCTGGACCCGTGACCACTCATGTATAAATATACTGCTGGCGCACAAAATAATGGAGTGGGACCGTGAGGATCTGGCCAGTATGTGACCATACTCGCAGTGATTCTCTCACTCCCTCTAGCATTATAAAGATGTGTCTTTACTGCTCCAGCCTGCACCTCCTCCAACCTCATCTATTGCATCCACTGCTCCAGATGTCAACTTATTTACATCGGCGAAACCAAACGCAGGCTCGGCGATCGCTTCGCTCAACACCTCCGCTTGGTCCGCGTTAAACAAACTGATTTCCCGGTGGCTGAGCACTTCAACTCCCCCTCCCACTCCCAATCTAACCTTTCTGTCATGGGCCTCCTCTAGTGCCATAGTGAGGCCCACTGGAAATTGGAGGAACAGCACCTCATATTTCGCCTGGGCAGCTTGCAGCCCAGTGGTATGAACATTGACTTCTCCAACTTTAGATAGTTACTCTGTCCCTCTCTTCCCCTCCCCCTTCCCAGTTCTCCCTCTATCTTCCTGTCCCCACCTATATCCTTCCTTTGTCCCGCCCCCCTGACATCAGTCTGAAGAAGGGTCTCGACCCGAAACGTCGCCCATTCCTTCTCTCCCGAGATGCTGCCTGACCTGCTGAGTTACTCCAACATTTTGTGAATAAATGTCTTTACTATCAGTGTCTGACGGTGTTTGTTATTTCAGAGCTCGGACGGGCTTTAACAGTGATGCTGCCTGACCTGCTGAGCAGTGCCAGCACTTTGTGTTTATCTTGTTAGTAGAGGGCATTTTGTCTTCTGGGCATTTAGTGTAAAGGCCCATTCCCATGCTTCATCAACAATGACTTAGAACTTGGCCTTAGAATGGGCTCATGGGGGATGTAGACACCAAATGCAGGAGTAACTCAGCAGGTCAGGCAGCATCTCTGGAGGGAAGGAATTGGTGAAATATTGGGCTGATAGCCTGTTGAGAAGTGGCATGGCTAATATATGGAAAACAAAACAACATATTCCAGGATATTGCTACGGCTTTTAATTGTTAAGGACCCATAAAAAGGATGTTGATGTTGGACATTTGTTTGGATGGTTGAGTGTTCTGAGGTATGAACAGGTTAGTTGGAGTCTGAAGAAGGGTCTCGACCCGATACTTTTCTCTAGAGATGTTGCCTAACCCATTGAGTTACTCCAGCATTTTTTGTCTATCTTCAATATAAATCCGCATCGGCAGTTCTTTCCGACACATACTGTAGGGGACTTGGTTAGCATGTTGAAAATTGTTGATGCGATTTACTTGATCTTGGTTCTGGACTGGAGTCATGAAGGTCAAAATGTACCGTTTTCCCTCCAACGTAACTTCATTTCAGTGGGGAACTGCTGGTGGCACAGTGGTAAAGTTGCTGCCCCGCAGAGCCAGAGACGTGGGTTCGATCCTGACCTTGGATGCTGTCTGTGAGGAGTTTGCATGGTTTCCCTGTGAGCATGTGGATTTGCAACAGGAGCTCTGGTTCCTACTTGCATCCCAAAATCATGCGGGCTTTTAGGTCTTTTCTCCAGAGATGCTGCCTGACCTGCTGAGTTACTCCAGTATTTTGTGTCTATATCTCTATGAGCCCATTCTGAGGCCTCTGTAAAATTTGACCCTGATTGTGTAGGGAGTGGATACGACAGTGGGATAACGTGGAACTAATGTGAATTGGTGATTGATCGTCAGTGTGAGAATATTCAGGGATATCCAGAAACGGGCCGAAGTTTAAGAATAAGGGGTAGGCCATATAGAACGGAGATGAGGAAAAACCTTTTCAGTCAGAGAGTTGTGAATCTGTGGAATTCTCTGCCTCGGAAGGCAGTGGAGGCCAATTCTCTGAATGCATTCAAGAGAGAGCTTGATAGAACTCTTAAGGATAGAGGAGTCAGGGGGTATGGGGAGAAGGCAGGAACGGGGTACTGATTGAGAATGATCAGCCATGATCACATTGAATGGCGGTGCTGGCTCGAAGGGCCGAATGGCCTACTCCTGCATCTATTGTCTATTGTCTATACGACCTAACGAAAAGACAGACAGGTGGGCAGAGGGGGTGGGATTGCACTGTTGGTAAGGAATGATATTCAGTCCCTTGCAAGGGGTGACATAGAGTCGGGAGATGTAGAATCAGTATGGACAGAACTGAGGAATTGTAAGGGTAAAAAGACCCTAATTGGAGTTATCTACAGGCCCCCAAACAGTAGCCTCGACATAGGGTGCAAGTTGAATCAAGAGTTAAAATTGTCATGTCGGAAAGGTAATGCTACCTTTAAAGGTAAAGGTGGTTATGGGAGATTTCAACATGCAGGTAGACTGGGAAAATCAGCTTGGTAATGGTCCCCAAGAAAGGGAGTATGTGGAGTGTCTCCGAGATGGATTCTTAGAGCAGCTTGTACTGGAGCCTACCAGGGAGAAGGCAATTTTGGATTTAGTGTTGAGTAATGAACCGGATTTGATAAGGGAACTCAAGGTAAAAGAGCCATTATAGAGGTAGAGATCATAATATGATAAGTTTTAATCTGCAATTTGAGATGGAGAAGGGAAAATCGGAAGTGTCAGTATTGCAGTTGAGTAAGAGGGACTATGAAGGCATGAGAGAGGAGCTGGCCAGAGTTGACTGGAAAGAGACCCTAGCAGGGAAGATGGTGGAACAACAATGGCAGGTATTTCTGGGAATAATGCAGAAATTGCAGGAGCAGTTCATTCCAAAGAAAAGGAAAGATTCCAAGGGGAGTAAGAGGCAACCGTGGCTGACAAGGGAAGTCAAGGACAGTATAAAAATAAAGGAGAAGTATAACATAGCAAAGATGAGTGGGAAGCCAGAGGATTGGGACTCTTTTAAAGAGCAACAGAAGATAACTAAAAAGGTATTACGGGGAGAAAAGATGAGGTACGAGGGTAAACTAGCCAATAATATAAAGGAGGATAGTAAAAGCTTCTTTAGGTATGTGAAGAGGAAAAAAATAGTTAAGACAAATGTGGGTCCCTTGAAGACAGAAGCAGGGGAATTCATTATGGGGAACAAGGAAATGGCAGACGAGTTGAACAGGTACTTTGGATCTGTCTTCACTAAGGAAGTTACAAACAATCTCCCAGATGTTCTAGTAGCCAGAGGTCCTAGGGTGACGGAGGAACTGAAAGAAATGCATATTGGGCAGGAAATGATGTTGGGCAGACTGAAGGGACTGAAGGCTGATAAATCCCCAGGGCCTGATGGTCTCCATCCCTGGGTACTTAAAGTGGCTCTAGAAATCGTGGATGCATTGGTGATCATTTTCCAATGTTCAATAGATTCAGGATCAGTTCCTGTGGATTGGAGGGAGCTAATGTTGTCCCACTTTTTAAGAAAGGATGGAGAGAGAAAACGGGAAATTATAGACCAGTTAGTCTGACATCAGTGGTGGGGAAGATGCTGGAGTCAATTCTAAAAGACGAAATTGCGGAGCATTTAGATAGCAGTAACAGGATCATTCCGAGTCAGCATGGATTTACGAAGGGGAAATCATGCTTGACTAATCTTCTGGATTTTTTTGAGGATGTAACTAGGAAAATGGTCAAGGGAGAGCCAGTGGATGTGGTGTACCTCGAGTTTCAGAAAGCCTTCGACAGGGTCCCACATAGGAGATTAGTGGGCAAGATTAGAGCACATGGTATTGGGGGTAGGGTGCTGACATGGATAGAAAATTGATTGGCAGACAGGAAACAAAGAGTAAGGATTAACGGGACCCTTTCAGAATGGCAGGCAGTAACTAGTGGGGTACCGCAAGGCTCGGTGTTGGGACCGCAGCTATTTACAATATACATTAATGACAGATGAAGGGATTAAAAGTAACATTAGCAAATTTGCGGATGACACAAAGCTGGGTGGCAGTGTGAACTGTGAGGAGGATGCTATGAGGATGCAGGGTGACTTGGACAGGTTGTGTGAGTGGGCGGATGCAGTTTAATGTGGATAAATGTGAGGTTATCCACTTTGCTGGAAAGAACAGGAAGGCAGATTATTATCTGAATGGTGTCAAGTTAGGAAATGGGGAAGTACAAAGAGATCTGGGTGTCCTTGCTCATCAGTCACTTAAAGCTAGCATGCAGGTACAGCAGGCAGTGAAGAAAGCTATGTTGGTCTTTATGACAAGAGGAGTTGAGTTTCGGAGCAAAGAAGTCTTTCTGCAGTTGTACAGGGGCCTAGTGAGACCGCACCTGGAGTACTGTGTGCAGTTTTGGTCTCCAAATTTGAGCAAGGATATTCTTGCTATTGAGGGTGTGCAGCGTAGGTTCACTAGGTTAATTCCCGGAATGACGGGACTGTCGTATGTTGTTAGACTGGAGCGACTAGGCTTGTATACACTGGAATTTAGAAGGATGAGAGGGGATATTATTCAATAATTCAACGTGTTAAATTGAAGAAGGGCGGCACGGTGGCGCAGCGGCAGAGTTGCTGCCTTACAGCGAATGCAGCGCCAGAGACCCGGGTTCCATCCCGACTACGGGTGCTGTCTGTACGGAGTTTGTACGTTCTCCCCGTGACCTGCGTGGGTTTTCTCCGGGATCTTCGGTTTCCTCCCACACTCCAAAGACGTACAGGTTTGTAGGTTAATTGACTTGGCAAATGTAAAAATTGTCCCTAGTGGGTGTAGGATAGTGTTAATGTGTGGGGATCGCTGGGCGGCGCTGACCCGGTAGGCCGAAAGGGCCTGTTTCCACGCTGTATCTCTAAATTGAACTAAAAGAGTGATTTCAAGTGACTTCAGTCAATTCAATTGAGCGTGACTGTTTATCACGATACACAGTACAAGATTCCTTCGTGATGAAGGCCATACCTTATCATCATCAGGACTAAACAGATGCGATCTGGAAGACTAGTCTGAGAGGATTTTTCATGAGGCACGAGAAGCCTAAACGATAACTGGATGAGTTTATTACATATCTAGGGTAATTATATTGAGTTATAAGTGGTGATTTTTGTTTCAAAAGTTGGTATCAAAAGTGTACAAAGGGAATAATTGAAAACAATTTGAATTCTTTAAAGTAACATGCTGAAAACTATTTCACCAAACGAAAAAGACTTGTCCACAATACCTGTGATGAAGCTGAGCACTGGCAGCACATTGATCCTGATGCATGGTTTTTGTAAACCTCAAGCTCCCTCACCCTCATAGTCACTCTTCTGTGGAGGTGTACAAACTTAGAAATTGCTGCCTGTGTGTAAAACGGTTAAGACACCTCCGTGGTTTTATGATACCACATTTAGAATTGAACAAGAAAAGCAGACAAGAATACACATTCATTTCCTTGAATAAAATGTCAAGTGTTCCACTTTTTGAACGATAAATCAATGTTTGCTCAACTGAAAACTCCATGGAACTTCTGGACACCACAATTTCAAGCACAAAATATCACCAGGTTTAGATTGGCAGTGTTGCTACTCAGCCAAGTGCAATCTGTGGAAGAATACTGCGATGGAATCTAAAAACAAAAAGTACTGTAAATACTTACCCCACCAGCCCACATCTGTGGGAAGATGGACAGAGTTGACTGCACAGTATTTTGTCAACATTGTTGGTGATTTCTGTATCTGTGGTCCCAAAAACCCCTATGCTCCTCTTTTTCACTTTGAAATTATCAAAGCAGAACATTCCCTCCCTGATCTCTCTGCCAAACACACACTTGTGTTGCAGAAAAAAAACTGATATTTACTGTTGCATTCAGTTGCAATAATTACATATCCAACACCTCAAAAGAAATTTGGTGCCATCCACAGCTTGTACTTCCATTAGCACAGCTCAATGGGAAGCATAAACATGTTAGGAGATAATTCAAATTAATATTTAAGTAATCAAGTCGATGGCAGATGTTATTATTGCTCATTGGCAAACAAAATGCATCCATTGTGTTTGTTTACAAATAAACACCGTTTGCCTGTTGCTGATGCTGACACATAACATAAATTATAGCGTTCAGCCTTGCGATGCGAATAGAAGGTATTAGATTCAGCTTGGTATGTGTGCTCTTGGAATAAAGATGTGCTCGGTGCTAAAGTAGTCTGGTTTCATTTCAGTAGAGGCTGTGGCAAATTTTATGCATCCATTCAAACCAAGGTAACTGGAAAATATATGGCACATGAGGCTGCAGAATTTATATCGTTCACTTTCAGTTGACTTGTCAGCACAGCATGCTCCTGGCCCCTCCTTGCCCCACCTGCACCGATCGGCTTTGTTCCTGCCTCCGCTCCTGGCCACGCTCTTGCCCCTGCCCCTGGTCTTATTCCTGTCCATGTTCCAGCCACTCCCCCCCCCCCCCCCTCCATCCCAGTGGTGATAATGTAGAAATATGTTCCTCCACAGCATACTGAGATTTACTCAGCAATTTATAGTTCCTGCTGGAGGAGGTGAACATAGTGGCTAACTTGAACGAGAAGTTTTGAATCAATGTCAGAATTAACACTGTAAATATGTCAATATACTCGATTTCCATGTTATTTTATTTCATAATTGTAGCTGCGCGTTTAAATTATGAAGCAATTGTTTATGGAAGGAGAACATTTATCATTAACAAAGTAAGAAAAGCTCCTTCTTTCCTTCAAAACTTTGATTATATCATATCATATCATATATCTACAGCCGGAAACAGGCCTTTTCGGCCCTCCAAGTCCGTGCCGCCCAGTGATCCCCGTACATTAACACTATCCTACACCCACTAGGGACAATTTTTACATTTACCCAGCCAATTAACCTACATACCTGTACGTCTTTGGAGTGTGGGAGGAAACCGAAGATCTCGGAGAAAACCCACGCAGGTCACGGGGAGAACGTACAAACTCCTTACAGTGCAGCACCCGTAGTCAGGATCGAACCTGAGTCTCCGGCGCTGCATTCGCTGTAAAGCAGCAACTCTACCGCTGCGCTACCGTGCCGCCCATATTATAGACATCTATGATATGTTTTCCAATAGTGATTTATAAAATGTAGCTTCCATACTTAGTGTATATCTGCAATGTTGGTTTTACAAACACAAAATGTCATTCTGGCGTACTTAAATGCACTTGTATGAAAAATAATCAATATTACTTTCGACTTAGCACATTTCCACTCCTTCTGAGTATCTTGTACAACTTTAGCAATCAGTTAGACACAAAAAGCTGGAGTAACTCAGCGGGACAGGCAACATCTCTAGAGAGAAGGAATGGGCGACATTTCGGGTCAAGACCCTTCTTCAGACGAGAGATCAGTTTCCCGGGACTGGAAGAAAAAATCAAGAGCAAAGTAACCAAATGGACCAAACCATCTACATACTAAAACTCTCGTTTGTCATCTTGTTTGTGACTGAACTTCAGCCAAAACGGTACACGATAGCATGACAATTTTAGGCCCACCTTACACACCATTGTCTCTTTAGTGAAAATGCAAGTAGTTTTATTTAAATCGGTCTTATATTTTTTAAGTTATTCACATTTTAAAGTTTAGGCAGGAAATGGTTTTGGGTAGACTGATGGGACTGAAGGCTGATAAATCCCCAGGGCCTGATGGTCTGCATCCCAGAGTACTTAAGGAGGTGGCTCTAGAAATAGTGGAAGCATTGGAGATCATTTTTCAATGTTCTATAGATTCAGGATCAGTTCCTGTGGATTGGAGGATAGCAAATGTTATCCCACTTTTTAAGAAAGGAGGGAGAGAGAAAACGGGTAATTATAGACCAGTTAGTCTGACATCAGTGGTGGGGAAAATGCTGGAGTCAATTATAAAAGACGAAATTGCTGAGCATTTGGATAGCAGTAACGGGATCGTTCCGAGTCAGCATGGATTTATGAAGGGGAAATCATGCTTGACAAATCTACTGGAATTTTTTGAGGATGTAACTAGGAAAATTGACAAGGGAGAGTCAGTGGATGTGGTGTACCTCGACTTTCAGAAAGCCTTCGACAAGGTCCCACATAGGAGATTAGTGGGCAAAATTAGGGCACATGGTATTGGGGGTAGGGTACTGACATGGATAGAAAATTGGTTAACAGACAGAAAGCAAAGAGTGGGGATAAATGGGTCCCTTTCGGAATGGCAGGCAGTGACCAGTGGGGTACCACAAGGTTCGGTGCTGGGACCCCAGCTATTTACGATATACATTAATGACTTAGACGAAGGGATTAAAAGTACCATTAGCAAATTTGCAGATGATACTAAGTTGGGGGGTAGTGTGAATTGTGAGGAAGATGCAATAAGGCTGCAGGGTGACCTGGACAGGTTGTGTGAGTGGGCGGATACATGGCAGATGCAGTTTAATGTAGATAAGTGTGAGGTTATTCACTTTGGAAGTAAGAATAGAAAGGCAGATTATTATCTGAATGGTGTCAAGTTAGGAGGAGGGGGAGTTCAACGAGATCTGGGTGTCCTAGTGCATCAGTCAATGAAAGGAAGCATGCAGGTTCAGCAGGCAGTGAAGAAAGCCAATGGAATGTTGGCCTTCGTAACAAGAGGAGTTGAGTATAGGAGCAAAGAGGTCCTTCTACAGTTGTACCGGGCCCTGGTGAGACCGCACCTGGAGTACTGTGTGCAGTTTTGGTCTCCAAATTTGAGGAAGGATATTCTTGCTATGGAGGGCGTGCAGCGTAGGTTCACTAGATTAATTCCCGGAATGGCGGGACTGTCGTATGTTGAAAGGCTGGAGCGATTGGGCTTGTATACACTGGAATTTAGAAGGATGAGGGGGGATCTTATTGAAACATATAAGATAATTAGGGGATTGGACACATTAGAGGCAGATAACATGTTCCCAATGTTGGGGGAGTCCAGAACAAGGGGCCACAGTTTGAGAATAAGGGGTAGGCCATTTAGAACGGAGATGAGGAAGAACTTTTTCAGTCAGAGGGTGGTGAAGGTGTGGAATTCTCTGCCTCAGAAGGCAGTGGAGGCCAGTTCGTTGGATGCTTTCAAGAGAGAGCTGGATAGAGCTCTTAAGGATAGCGGAGTGAGGGGGTATGGGGAGAAGGCAGGAACGGGGTACTGATTGATAGTGATCAGCCATGATCGCATTGAATGGCGGTGCTGGCTCGAAGGGCTGAATGGCCTACTCCTGCACCTATTGTCTATTGTCTATTGTCTATTGTCTATTAAAAGGAGGGGAGGGGAGGAGGGAGGGGGAAGGGGGGAAGGGGGGAAGGGGGAGTGGGAGAGAAGGGAGAGGGGAAGGGGGGGTTGAGGAGAGAGGGGAAGGACAGGGTGCTGCTCCTTGGTCTAGTTACTAACAAAATTGGTATAGATTTAGATTTAGAGATACAGCGCAGAAACAGGCCCTTCGGCCCACCGGGTCCATGCCGCCCAGCGAACCCCACATATCCTACACACACTAGGGACAATTTTACCCAGCCAATTAACCTACATACCTGTACGTCTTTGGAGTGTGGGAGGAAACCGAAGATCTCGGAGAAAACCCACGCAGGTTACGGGGAGAACGTACAAACTCCGTACAGACGGCGCCCGTAGTCAGGATCGAACCTGAGTCTCCGGTGCTGCATTCGCTGTAAGGCAGCAACTCTACCGCTGCGCCACCGTGCTGCCCTATAAATTTGACCTAAACAATTGAAGATGGCCAGTGGCATATCAACATGTTTCATTTTGATGTTTATATAGTGGTATGCCAGCCATTAATGTGAGTGCCTTGGTGTGTGTCTGTCACCAAGGTCACAAAACAAGGATGCAGTCTTGCAGTGCCCCCCGCCTTCCTCAGAATCTCTATAAGTAGGGTGAATCCACACAATCCTTTCCCCAGGGCAGCTGGGTCGAGAACTAAAGGGCATAAGTTTAAGGTGAGAGGGGAGAGATTTAATAGGAACCTGGACGGCAATGTTTTCACACAGAGGGTGGTGTGCACATGAAAATACATAGGTTCATTCCTCGGGTAGAGATTCATGCATGAATAAATGTTCATCAGTTTGGCCTAATACTCATTGGTGTTTCGAGAGGTCACAGTCTAAGAATAAAGGGGAGGCCATTTAAATCTGAGGTGAGAAAAAACCTTTTCACCCAGGGAGTTGTGAATTTGTGGAATTCTCTGCCACAGAGGGCAGTGGAGGCCAATTCACTGAATAAATTTAAAAGAGAGTTAGATAGAGCTCTAGGGGCTAGTAGAATCAAGGGATACGGGGAGAAGGCAGGCACGGGTTACGGATTGTGGATGATCAGCCATGATCATAATGAATGGCGGTGCTGGCTTGAAGGGCCAAATGGCCTCCTCCTGCACCTATTTTCTATGTTTCTATGAATAAGAGTTGATATTATTGTAATATATACAATTCTGAATGACAGTGTGGATGCTGAGAGGATATTTCCTCTTGTGAGAATATCTAGAAGTTTCAATATGAGGGGTTGCCATTTAAATCAGAGACTAACTTCAAATGGAATGTTTTCTCAGAGAGCTTGGTGAATCTCTGGAATTCATTACTCCAGAGAGCTGTGGAGGTGGAATCATTGAATAAATTTAAGATAGAGATTCACAGATGTTCATGCCACTAGGGAGTTAGGTTGTTTGGAAAGAATGAAGGAAAGTAGAGTTTGGGCTAATATTACATCTGCCATGACAGAGTAATGCAGCTTTCTCCATCGGGTGGCGCCACCACACTGGCAGCCTCGCCAGCAGTCTGTCTGTCCTCTCTACTGTTTTTGTTATTTTAAGTATGTGTTAAAGTATGTTTTAGTGTTCCTTGGTTTGTTTAATGTGGGGGGAGGGGGGAATTGGGGGAAAGTTTTTATCAAACTCTTACCTCGACGGAGATGTGATTTTTCTCCGTATCGTATCTCCGTCCCCACTGCGGCCTAACATCGAGGAGTTGGTGGCCTTTCCTGGAGACCGGCCCGGCGCTTCATGCCGCGGGCGCGACGCGGACTTTAACATTGTGGAGCTGCGATCCTTTGCCGAGGATCGACTGTGGAGAGCTCCAACCGCGGGGCCTGTGGACTTTAACACCGTGAAGCCCGCGGTCTCTGGTAAGAAGTGGCCGACTCGGGAGCTCCATGCCACGGAGAGAGTTTCAACCGTCCTGACGCGGGAGTTTTGATCATCCCGACGCGAGGGCCTCGGACAGTCGGCAGCGGCGACTGCGGACGGTTCAACAGCCCCGACCGCGGGCGAACAAAGAGGAAGAAGATTGAACTTTATTACCTTCCATCACAGTGAGGAATGTGGAATCTGCTGTGCTGAATGTTTATGCTAAATTTTTCTTTGTGCGGCTGTGTGTCTTGTTGCTTTTCACTTAGTATGGCTGTACGGTAACTCAAATTTCACTGTACCTTAATTGGTACATGTGACAATTAAATTGAATCTTGAATCTTGCAACAGGCTATTCTCCCACTATGTCCACACTGTCAAGTGGGTACCCATCCATGTTAATCCCTTCTTCCATACCCACCTGTGCCTCTTCAATTCAAGTGCTCACTCATATGGATGCTTCTTAAATACTATCAGCAACTTTGCTTCCACCACTTCCACCAGAGAGCGGTGAGTCTGTGGAATTCTCTGCCACAGAAGGTAGTTGAGGCCAGTTCATTGGCTATATTTAAGAGGGAGTTAGATGTGGCCCTTGTGGCTAAAGGGATCAGGGGGTATGGAGAGAAGGCAGGTACAGGTTACTGAGCTGGATGATCAGCCATGATCATATTGAATGGCGGTGCAGGCTCGAAGGGCCGAATG
Organism: Rhinoraja longicauda; assembly: GCF_053455715.1. NCBI lineage: Eukaryota > Metazoa > Chordata > Chondrichthyes > Rajiformes > Arhynchobatidae > Rhinoraja > Rhinoraja longicauda. The sequence goes on from NC_135956.1 coordinate 4,112,971, forward strand.
GCCTACTCCTGCACCTATTTTCTATGTTTCTATGTTTCCTCAAGCAGTGTACATGCCATTCCCAGATCCACTCTCAAGCTTAAATCTTGTGTACGAGGATAGATGGATGCTAGTGTTGATTGGCCTTCGACTGATCCCGTTTCTTAAGTTCTTGCAACTACGCACATCTCAGTTAATGAAAGGAGAGGTTTATCAGAATGCTGCCTGATTTTGTGCGTATTACCTAAAGAGAGAGACTGGTCAAACCTGCATAGTTTCTCTGGAACATTGGAGGTTTGTGGGGAAACCTGAAAGGCATATAAAATGATGAGAGATATGGGCCGGGTGTACAGATGCAAGGACTGGAGGCCATAGCCCCTCACAAGGTGAGAGGGGCAACGTTTAGAGGAGATGAGTTTTACACAGAGAGTGGCCGGTGCCTGGAATGTGTTGTCGGGTTTGGGGTGGAGGCAGAATTGATAGTGGCATTTAAGAGTCTTTTAGAAAGGCACATGAATATGCATGCATAGGAGAAATATGGATCACATGCAGATAGAGGAGACCAGTTTAATTGGGCATCATGTTTGACTTGGACATTGTGGGTTGAAGGGTCTATTACTGTGCTGTACAGTTCTATGTTGTAGGAAGGAACTGCAGATGCTGGTTGACCCGCTGAGTTATTCCAGCATTTTGTGTCTATCTGAACAGTTCAATTCTTACGAGAAAGAATGGAATTTATTAATATAGGCCAGTGGTCATAATTAATAATGCCAAATGAAATGCCATAGAGTTCATCCTTGCATATCAAATTAAATCTATGGATAGATTTCGACTTGAGCATAGTGATCAATATTGGTGCTGATTGCAATGTGTTTCTGACGTGAGGTTTTGGATGAAGTTTATACTACAGCTCATTTGATTAGTTGTTCATAACTGCCATTTTTTCACTTGGCATCAAAAGCAGACAGCAACCTTTGCTGGTTATCTATGTTGGATGAAAGAAAATCCCCAATAAATGTAGAATGATGTATGTTGATCAGTTGAGTTGAAGCTGAGAATGATTTTCCAAGTATCACTTGGAAGTAACCTAATCTTAAATAAACTAAAATTGATAAATTGTTCCAAGCAGTTTTCATGTCTCTTGGGTTGTCTCTTAAATAGTCATTCCATCTTTAAATACTTTTCAAAGTTGCTTTCTAAATGCATAATCCTTAATTGGAAAACACTCTTAAAAGCCACACTAGCAGGTACAATTTGGGGGAATTCATTGGCCTGTCTCTCCAAAGTGGGATTAGTGCAATTTTAGACAAGAGGCTGGCTTGCAACATGATACATTATAAATCAATGTAAAAGATCAGGGATACTTTACCATAATTGTTATTACCTTGAAATTGCTCCCTTGCTGGTAAGACCAAACACACTATATAACAGTAACAAACTATTTGTGTACCTCCTCGGAAATTTAGTTTCATTGATTCGATTAGACGGAACATTTAAGGCAGGGAATAACAAACTGCTGTTTCTACATAATGTTTAGCTCAACCAACTAGGAATGTCGAGAAACGAGCAGATTTTTTTGTGAATATAAATTTATGCATGATTGCTTCTCCTTAAGCTTCTACCTCAAAAATTCTGTTCCATTGACTTCAAAGTAACTGAATTATGCGAGGGAATTATGATGTGCATACATTAGTATATCATATATTTAGCATAAGTGGCCAAGAACTGTTTTTTTTAATCATTGACACCTTGCATCATGTTAGCTAATTTTAGCAAACTGCAGAAACACTTCCCTAATTAATGTGGAAACTGCATCTTCCTACCTAATTATTAAAGATAATGGATCTGGAATATAGGAACACCATCTCATAATAAAGATGTATGAAATCCAAATGTCAGACAGCAGCTCTGAATAATCAGGGAGTAAATTTGCTGAGTGGAAATGTGTTTTTTTTTATTGTTAACAACGTCCGTGATCGGAACACATGCAAAGTAATTTGGATGCTGAGGTCAAACGTTCAGGTATCTCACTGGAATCTTGAAAATAGTCTTTACAAAATGGTTGCCACGCTACAGTTTATGGCAATAAAAGACATGGCCGTAAAAGATGACAAAACCGCGGGTGTGGGCGCAGGAAGCCAAAATGTGGATTTACCCTTCGGAAATAGAATACTAACTGCAAGTGTTTTGCCTGACTGCCAACGATTCCGGAGTTTCACACTCGGCAGGGAGATCAGACCTGAGCCATCCCAATTAATGCTACTTGATTTACAGAGGCTTTCAGTGACTCCAGTCACTGCGCCCGTGGCTGTTAAATTGACAGCAACCATAAATTTCTGTGCTATGGTGGATGATCCAAGCAGCAGGGAATAATTTTGTTGGCATAAGTCAGAATCCTTGCTATCTGTAGTCAGCCGGTGATTGATGCAGTGTTCTGGAAGAGTGGCAGGCTTATTCTTTTTTTTTTCCCAGGGATACTGAGAGACACTTGGCTAGATGGATTGGGTTTGTTCAAGAGATTAGGATGTTCCATGCTGCGTTTGAGGAGAATGGGGTTGGTCTCTTTAATTCCCACACATTAATCAATAGGGCTTCCAATGACCTCAAAATGCAATTATTTTATAAGATAACACCTGCAATGTAACTTTTCTGAAAGCACAGATACAGTTTTTATCTTATGGGAACCACACAAGTAAAATGCACATTATCGTGACTCGGTCTTACCAAACGTTTGTGCATGTGAATGACCCTGGTGTCTTCTATAAATGTTAGAAAACCGGTGTTGCTGATTGTGCTCATAAATATTCGGGAACTGCCTGCCACGATGTTGTTCACAATATCACAACGCTGAAACATCACAGCAACATAATAACGTCACAGCGACCTGGTAAGAATTCCAACTTCTGCAGATTGATCCTTCCAATAATGCCCATTACATTTGTTCCGCAACTGCACCCACTCAATGTAAGCCAATGGATAATTTCAAAATGATGCTGCATTTTAATAATTTGAACGATTTTGCAGGAAATAATATACAATTAAACACTAGCTCGGAGAGAGGGGAAGCCCTTGGGAAGGCAACACCAAGGTTTTATCAGGGGGCATCATGGTGGCACAGCGGTAGAGTTGCTGCTTTACAGCGCCGGTGAGCCGGGTTCGATCCTGACCACGGGTGCTGTCTGTACGGAGTTTGCACGTTCTCCCTGTGACCCGTGGGGGTTTCCTCCCACACTCCAAAGACGTACAGGTTTGTAGGTTAATTGGCTTGGTATAAGTGTAAATTGTCCCTAGTGTGTGTGTAGGATAGTGTTAATGTGCGGGGATCGCTGGTGCACAGGGACTTGGTGGAAGCAGAAGGGCTGTATCTCTAAATTAAAGTAGAAATAAAAGATAGGAACAGCCCCCCTCCTCCAGTGGGCCACAACGTAATGCACAAACGTGACAGCCTCAACCAAGGCTGCATTTTCAGAATATTTTGGCCAACATCGTGCAACTGTTAGACTGCAGCTTCAATTAGTTATTCATTCTCTGAGTTTCTCCTCAAAGCACCAAATGAAAGCAGTGTTAACTCTATATTCCTGTAGTAAAATAAATATAATCTGCATTTAGTTGAGTAATTACCTCAGACTTTCAGCTTGTACTATTTAAGTCTCCTGCTGTAATCAGCTTAAGGAATAAGGTAGGTACAGTATCACATTAATAAGGACCAGATTGTTTGCAGGACTCTGTTCAGGTCAAAATGGCCTTTTTTTCCCCAAACATTTGCCTCCCTTCGTTCCCTCAAGTGGCTGAGGAAGTGTATGTAATGTGACAGATGATCTTGTACACCTCCCCCTTTCCCTGTTTTGCTTATTTCTTTTCCGGTGTTGTCTTCTTGTTCTCTTTGAATGCATAAGTACCACATCTGTGTTCTTGTTCTGTTTTTTTAGTTTCTTGAACATCCTGATATTTTGCGAAGAGCATTCCTATCCACCCTCGTGGTCGTGACTACAGTTATAAGTTGCGTCATTTGTCATGTACTACAATCACTGTCAAGCTCTCATTTTCCATTCAATTACATTTCCTCACCAGCATTTAAATATGGAGTTTTTAGACCTCCATTATTGCTTAGTAATTAGTCCCCCCTCCAGTATCTGGAAGAATATCAGAAATTGCAAGACCCATTACATTTTTTAGTCCACAATTCTAATTGAAATCTATACAGCCAATTTTCCATCAGCCCCATCATGACCATCCCTATTTGTTTTATTTCTTAGAGATACAGCGCAGAAACAGGCCCTTCGGCCCACCGGGTCCGCGCCGCCCAGCGATCCCTGCACACTAACACTATCCTACACCCACTAGGGACAATTTTTACATTTGCCAAGCCAATTAACCTACATACCTGTCCGTCTTTGGAGTGTGGGAGGAAACCGAAGATCTCGGAGAAAACCCACGCAGATCACGGGGAGAACGTACAAACTCCGTACAGACGGCGCCCGTAGTCAGGATCGAACCTGAGTCAGGTTCGAACCGTAGTCGGGATTGAACCTGAGTCTCCAGCGCTGCATTCGCTGTAAGGCAGCAACTCTACCGCTGCGCCACCGTGCCGCCCACACACGTGTCAACCCACACTTTAGTTATTTTACTGCCTGCTGGATGCTGCATTCATGAATCTGACAAGTGACATGTGCTTAACAGATAGAACCCAGAGGTGACACACTGAGTTCTTTCCCTCGACTCCTGGAACTTTTGCTTTCAGTTCTTTTCAAAGAATGACACAGCTTTTGCTTCATGGCAAAGCCCTGAGTTAGGTTTATTCCTTGGAATTGCAAATAATGATTATTTGGCAGAGGATTTTACAGCTGCGGTGTCCGACCAGATGTTAACCATCTACCAGGCTCCATAACTGCAATGGAGGAGGAGAGTTGCTCATCCATGATGGGTGCTCACCTTTCCCCATCTGCACACTTAATCTCTCCAACACACGTGGATGTGCCTTTAATTAGCAAGTCTCTGAACTTTGGAATTCCCTCCATAAAATGTTCTGTCTATTTTTTCCCTTCTCTTTCTGTTCCTTTGTGATGTTCAATTTCAAACCTAGATATTGCACCAAGCTCTTGGTCAGGAGGCCCGAAAATCTCTCTCTACGGTTTGTAGTCAGCTTTGTTTCCTCTTGCCTTAGAGGGAGTACAGAGAAGGTTCACCAGATTGATCCCTGGGATGGCAGGACTTTCATATGAAGAAAGACTCTGGAATTATACTCGCTGGAATTTAGAAGACTGAGGGGGGATCTTATTGAAACATCTAAAATTCTTAAGGGGTTGGAGAGGCTAGATGCGGGAAGATTGTTCCCAATGTTGGGGAAGTCCAGAACCAGGGGTCACAGCTTAAGGATAAGTGGGAAGTCTTTTCGGACCGAGATGAGAAAACATTTCTTCACACAGAGAGTGGTGAGTCTGTGGAATTCTCTGCCACAGAAGGTAGTTGAGGCCAGTTCATTGGCTATATTTAAAAGGGAGTTAGATGTGGCCCTTGTGGCTAAAGGGATCAGGGGGTATTGAGAGAAGGCAGGTACAGGTTACTGAGCTGGATGATCAGCCATGATCATATTGAATGACGGTGCAGGCTCGAAGGGCCGAATGGCCTACTCCTGCATCTATTTTCTATGTTTTCTATGTTTCTATGTTTAATCACACCTCAGTGTCTTGGGATATTTTTCAATGTTAAAATGCATTATGTAAGTGGAATTTATTGTCATTGGATTTACAGTCACATTAGTGTTGGGGCAGTCGGTCTTCAGTTTTTCCCCATGGGTAGCAAATACTTGCTAAAGTGTGAACTGTCTTGTCACACAAATGATAAAGATTAAATATGTACATTCACAGTTGTCAGTGTAAATGCTTTATAACTTCGACAATAGACAATAGGTTCAGGAGTAGGCCATTCGGCCCCTCAAGCCAGCACCGACCGCCATTCAATGTGATCATGGCCGATAATTCACAACAGTACCCTGTTCCTGCCTTCTCCCCGTACCCCATGACTCTGCTATCTTTAAGAGCTCTACCTAGTTCTCTCTTGAAAGCATCCAGAGAATTGGCCTCCACTGCCTTCTGAGGCAGAGAATTCCACAGATTTACAACTCTCTGACTGAAAAAGATTTTCCTCATCTCCGTTCTAAATGGCCAACCCCTTATTCTTAAACTGTGGCCCCTGGTCCTGGACTCACCCAACATTGGGAACATGTTTCCTGCCTCTAACGTGTCCAATCCCTTCATAATCTTATATGTTTCAGTAAGATCCCCTCTCATCCTTCTGAATTCCAGCCTATACAAGCCTAGTCGCTCCAACCTTTCAACATACAACAGTCCCCCCATTTCGGGAATTAATCTAGTGAACATACGCTGCACGCCCTCAATAGCAAGAATGTCCTTCCTCAAATTTGATCAGCCAAAACATTATGACCACCTGCCTAATATGCTGTTGGTCCGTGTGCAGCCCCATACACAGCAGGGTGCGATGCACTGTGTATTGTGACACATTCCTCCCGTGACCACCATTAACATTTTCTGTGACTTGTGCCACAGTAGACCTTCTGTCGGTTCGGACCAGACGGGATAGCCTTCGTTGCCCTCGCGCATTGATGAGCCTAGGGCGCCCAACACCCTGTCGCCGGTTTGTGGTTTGTCCCTCCTCGGACCACTGTCGGTAGGTACTCACCACTGCTGACCGGGAGCACCCCACAAGCCTCTATTTACAATATACATTAATAACTTGGATGAAGGGATTAAAAGTACCATTAGCAAATTTGCAGATGATACAAAGCTGGGTGGTATTGTGAACTGGGAGGAAGATGCTTTGTGGTTGCAGGGTGACTTGGACAGGTTGTGTGAGTGGGCGGATGCATGGCAGATGCAGTTCAATGTGGATAAGTGTGAGGTTATCCACTTTGGTGGTAAGAATAGGAAGGCAGAGTATTATCTGAATGGTGTCAAGTTAGGAAAAGGGAACGTACAATGAGATCTGTGTGTCCTCGTGCATCAGTCACTGAAAGGAAGCATGCAGGTATAGCAGGCAGTGAAGAAAGCTAATGGAATGTTGGCCTTCATAACAAGAGGTGTTGAATATAGGAGCAAAGAGGTCCTTCTACAGTTTTACAGTGGCCTTGTGAGACCGCACCTGGAGTACTGTGTGCAGTTTTGGTCTCCAAATTTGAGGAAGGATATTCTTGCTATTGAGGATGTGCAGCGTAGGTTTACTAGGTTAATTCCCGGAATGTTAGGACTGTCGTATGTTGAAAGACTGGAGCAACTAGACTTGTATACACTGGAATTTAGGATGAGAGGGGATCTTATTGAAACATATAAGATTATTAAGGGGTTGGACACGTTAGAGGCAGGAAACATGTTCCCAATGTTGGGGGAGTCCAGAACCAGGGGCCACAGTTTAAGAATAAGGGGTAGGCCATTTAGAACAGAGATGAGGAAAAACTTTTTCAGTCGGACAGTTGTAAATCTGTGGAATTCTCTGCCTCAGAAGGCAGTGGAGGCCAGTTCTCTGAATGCTTTCAAGGGAGAGCTAGATAGAGCTCTTAAGGATAGCGTAGTCAAGGGGTATGGGAAGAAGGCTGGAACGGGGTACTAATTGAGAATGATCAGCCATGATCACATTGAATGGCGGTGCTGGCTCGAAGGGCTGAATGGCTTCCTCCTGCACCTATTGTCTATTGTCTATTGCCTTGCCGTTTCAGAGATGCTCTGACCCAGTCGTCTGGCCATAACAATTTGGCCGTTGTCAAAGTCACTCAGGTCTTTATTCCTGCCTATTTCTCCTGCATCCAACGCATCAACTTCAGGAACTGACTGTTCACTTGCTGCCTAATATATTCCACCCCTTGACAGGTGCCATTGTAACAAGATAATCAATGTTATTCACTTTGCCTGTCAGTGGTCATAATGTTTTGGCTGATCGGTGTATATATTTTTTTGCCATGCGTTGCCTGGCACAATCACAATATTTGCCTGCTCTGCATTTAACGTTACCTGAAACAAATGTGGAGGAAGTACATTTTCCTCCTTTGCCCCTTGGGTTTCTCCACATGATATCGTAAGTCCTGCCATGTTTACCATATTTCCACCACTCCCATTAATTTTATGATCTTGAAAAGGGTGAAGAAGTGTGCAGGGACTTAAAGTTGTAACACAGGCATGTCCCACTGTCTTCCCTACATGATTGTCTGTAGTTATAATTAAGCAGCCATTTTTTCTGGCACCTTCTATGTTACCAACTGCTGTGGTCACAAGACCCTGTGCAGCTGCCTATCATACATTCACATGGTAATCAATCCACTCGGAAGTAAATTAGAAACATAGAAACATAGAAAATAGGTGCAGGAGGAGGCCATTTGTCCCTTCGAGCCAGCACCGCCATTCATTGTGATCGTGGCTGATCATCTACAATCAGTAAACCGTGCCTGCCTTCTCCCCATATCCATTGATTCCACTAGCCGCTAGAGCTCTATCTAACTCTCTTTTAAATTCATCCAGTGAATTGGCCTCCACTGCCTTCAGTGGCAGAGAAATCCACAAATTCACAACTCTCTGGGTGAAAAAGTTTCTTCTCACCACAGTTTTAAATGGCCTCCCCTTTATTCTTAGACTGTGGCCCCTGGTTCTGCACTCCCCAACATTGGGAACATTTATCCTGCATCTAGCTTGTCCAGTCCTTTTATAATTTTATGCCTCCATAAGATTCCCTCTCATCCTTCTAAACTCCAGTGAAGACAAGCAGTCTTTCTAATCTTTCCTTACCCTGATCCTGTCCCACCTGTCACGAGCTGTGCTCTCCACACCAATTAAAATCAGTCCTGATCTCAGTATTATGATTGCAACTTAATTTAAATGCCATTAAAGGAATCAAGGGAGAAATCTTAACTGCTGTTTCTTGCTATTTAAGTGATTGTCTTTGACAACAATCAAATGCGATAAGGATACTGGTGGATGTGAAATTGAATTTAGCATTGGAGTAATCCTTGCCAATGATTTAAGCTTCATGCACTCCTCCATTGCTGGAATTCGCTTTTTTTTTGTCAGTCTCCTTTTTTATGTTTATGATTTTAGAGTTCTGTGAGCTTCTGTCAGTTTAAAAGTTTAACCCAGCCAGGATATCTATTAAAAATATGAGTGTGCATATCTTCCAGCTACTCATTATGCATGAAGCCCACAGGATCCCTTGAACTTTCCTGGGGAAGGCTGCTTAGTCGAGGATTGCTGTCAGTGTGTTCTTGCTGTTTGAGAAGGATCCGTGTGGCAGGGTTATTCCTTTTGTATATTTAGTCACTTAGATATAGTCCCAGAAGGGACTTGGTTTTGGCAGGCTGTGAAATATAAAAACACGCATCTCCTCAGTCTCAGGAAAACAGATCAGAAAATTAGGCAACGTCAAAAAGAGGAGCCAGTTGAGTTAAGAAGTTCATTAATGATAGAGAATAGCAAAGTTGGGCTGAAGAAGTGTCTCGACCCGAAATGTCACCCTTTCCTTCTCCCCAGAGGTGCTGCCTGTCCCGCTGAGTTGCTCCAGCATTTTGTGTCTACCTTCGATTTAAACCAGCATCTGCCGTTCTTTCCTACACAGTAAAGTTGGGCTGTTGTAGCTTGGAAGAGCCAGAATTATCACCAGTTAAAACCGGCAGATTTATTTTTTTTAAAAGTGCACTGTAATCGTTTTAAATTAACACCTTTTTATTATATGGAAATCTGGACAATGTAATGGCAGAAAGTATTAGCCAAGACAGTATGAAAAGTTGACAGAAAAGGAAATGACCACAGAACATAAACAAAATTTCTGCAGGGATTGATAGAGATTCATCCTTCAAGCCTAATCACCTAACAGCCGGGTTTTGCACTTGTTCACTACCCACTTAATTTAACGTGTCAACTTATGCTTCACTTTTGGGGAGATTACTCATCTCTCTCTTTAATAAGCAAGAAAATTTCAGCAGTGCAGTTTAAAATGCTTTCACCCACAATCATTGATTTTAGTTGGATGTAATTCCTAGCTTGTGAACTCGGGTTAGAACTTTCGAATTACTTTGAGCAGCGGATGCTAAGTTGCAAGATGAAAAATTAGGTTGTGAGTGGTAAAGAAATCAGTAACTTTCCCAATGAATATTGCCCTAATGCAGAAATAAGGGATCGACTCGATCAAAATAGATTATTATAAGAAAATAACTGCAGATGCTGGTACAAATCGAAGGTATTTATTCACAAAATGCTGGAGTAACTCAGCAGGTCAGGCAGCATCTCAGGAGAGAAGGAATGGGTGACGTTTCGGGTCGAGACCCTTCTTCAGACTGATCAAAGTAGATGGTGCACATTCATTCCTACAGTAGTTTTCTGATATGATTTCATTAAGATGAGATGATTACAAGGATTGTCGCAGGTGAACTTTTTCATCCCCTCAACAATATTTTAACATAAACCTTTCCAGCAAATATTGTGGAACACCAGCCAGAACCAAACTCCTTGGGCAATTTTCCCTTCATGAACCCAGAAGTGTAGAAGGGAATATTTGGATGCTGTCCTGGGTGTAATAACCAAATTAAGTAAAAAAAAATATGTAGAACCAAATACTTCAAATGTAAGATTTTTTTTTAAAAATTGCATTTATCCAGCAATATTTGCTAGGAATTACTCAAAGTACTACATAACAAATGAATCACTTTATAAAGACTTTATCAAATGCATCAATGCTCTATCTTGGGAATTAATAAAAAAAAATAACAATTAAAAATCGTTGAGAACATTAGCGATGCAGTGGTGCTGGTTTGTGACGGGCACAGTGACGGAAGCCCCACACATCTCTGTCCTACATACAGCTGGCCAGCTCCTCTGTTGTCTCTACATATGTGTCTTCCATCAACGTCTTCAGCATCGTCTTGTTTAATGGTTCCATCTCCCATGGGTGGGTTCCCACAGCACAACCTTGTTTGCTGGTGTTTCTGGGTGGCGGTGGCAATGACCAGCGAGCCTCATCCTTCTCCATCTGATCTTCTCGGTCAGAGGTGGAATCTCCCCGTAGAGCTGGGCGTTGGTGGTGTGGTCTCTCCAACTGACATTTGGAACTTTTCTGAGCATTCGTGTGGAGACACCATCGAGTGACTTGGGCAGTGCTCCAGTGAGAGTCCATGCCCCACACCGTACAATAATATTGTCTCTACAGTCGCATGGAAGAATCTCAGTTTGAGACCCTTAGACATCCGAGACGTCCAGATTTTCCCCATGTTATTGAAGGCTTTCCATACGAGCGCTTTCCGGATCTTGATGTCATTCCTATCTTCGGAAGTGCTGAGTTTTTTTTTGTGATCACAGATCAACTGATAAAAACCTGAAAAGTCGAACGTATAGAAACATTCTTGTTGTGACATTCCTCATTTCGGTGCTACTTGACTGAAAATGTACCTTTCCTCAAGTGAAATAGAAACACCAGCATCATTTGGGTCATTTTTGCACAGGATTTGAGCACATATGTTTGATTTATTTTTCTCGATCTCTGGCATGAATGAGTTTGGAATAGAATATCGGCTTCTGGACACTGGGCCTGGAGATAGAAACATCATGGCTTGTTAGACTAAAAGTAACTTGGAGCTCAATTCTGCAAATGTTGGCCTGGAAGAGGACACTTTTAGGCCAATCTTTCCACTGGCCTGAAATGGCTGTTATCAGTAGTCCAGGTCTGAGAAGCGTACAGGAAAGCAAGGATCACATAAGTTTAGGGCCAGATCTGAGGTCTTGGTCTTCACATATCTGAATGAATGAATGAATGAAGGCAGTGGAGGCCAATTCTCTGAATGCATTCAAGAGAGAGCTAGATAGAGCTCTTAAGGATAGCGGAGTCAGGGGGTATGGGGAGAAGGCAGGAACGGGGTACTGATTGAGAATGATCAGCCATGATCACTTTGAATGGCGGTGCTGGCTCGAAGGGCCAAATGGTCTCCTCCTGCACCTATTGTTTATTGCCTAATGATGGCTTGCTGCTTGGTCTCCATTCGCATAAAAATGTAAACTGCAGTGCAGTTACTAAGATCGGGATAAATCTATAAACTATTTGAAATATTCTTTACCAATTCTATCTGAAGCCACTTCGATGTAATGGCAAAAAGCATTATCATGAATAGATCAAGTGGGCCCGTTCGGCCCAAACCTCTCTTGCATTGGTGCAGCTCCCTCCCTCCCTCCCTCCCTCCCTCCCTCCCTCCCTCCCTCCCTCCCTCCCTCCCTCCCTCCCTCCCTCCCTCCCTCCCTCCCTCCCTCCCTCCCTCCCTCCCTCCCTCCCTCCCTCCCTCCCTCCCTCCCTCCCTCCCTCCCTCCCTCCCTCCCTCCCTCCCTCCCTCCCTCCCTCCCTCCCTCCCTCCCTCCCTCCCTCCCTCCCTCCCTCCCTCCCTCCCTCCCTCCCTCCCTCCCTCCCTCCCTCCCTCCCTCCCTCCCTCCCTCCCTCCCTCCCTCCCTCCCTCCCTCCCTCCCTCCCTCCCTCCCTCCCTCCCTCCCTCCCTCCCTCCCTCCCTCCCTCCCTCCCTCCCTCCCTCCCTCCCTCCCTCCCTCCCTCCCTCCCTCCCTCCCTCCCTCCCTCCCTCCCTCCCTCCCTCCCTCCCTCCCTCCCTCCCTCCCTCCCTCCCTCCCTCCCTCCCTCCCTCCCTCCCTCCCTCCCTCCCTCCCTCCCTCCCTCCCTCCCTCCCTCCCTCCCTCCCTCCCTCCCTCCCGATAGATTTAAACTTTAAAATGTGTATAACTTAAAAAATATAACACCGATTTCAATGAAACTTCTTCCATTAGCACCAAAGGGACGAAGGTGAGTAAGGTGGGCCTAAAATTGTCGTGCTATCGTGTACCATTTTGGCTGTAGTTCAGGAACAAACAAACAAACAAGAGTTTTCGTATATAGATGGGAAATCTTAAAATCTATAAACTATTTGAAATATTCTTCACGGATTCTTTGTGAAGCTACTTCGATATAATGGCATAGAGCATTATCATGAATTTTAATGTCCCTTAATGAATACACATTAAAATTGTTTTGTTGCCTTGAGAACACACTTTACATATATTAATCGGTTAAGTTCAGAACGCAATACGAGATAAGTTAGAAACATGGAAATTAGGTGCAGGAGAAGTCCTTCGAGCCAACACTGCCATTTATTTTGATCATGGCTGATCATCCACCATCAGTAACCTGTGCCTGCCTTCTCCCCATATCCCTTGATTCCGCTAGCCCCTTGAGCTCCATCTAACTCTCTTTTAAATTCATCCAGTGAATTGGCCTCCACTGCCTTATGTGGCAGAGAATTCCACAAATTCACAACTCTCCGGGTGAAAAAGTTTTTTCTCACCTCCGATGTTGTATATTGCTCAATGTCATGACCCGAGAGAAGAAAAAGCATCTAATATTTCCACACGATGGCAATTCTGTGTTGCCAACTGGAAATGTAACATGAGTGTAGACTGCTGATGGATGTAGGATTGGGCTTGAATGTGAGCATCTTCATTCTAACCACACACCTTCCTATACACAGCATATCAGAATTCAATGTTCAGAATTCAAGGCATTGCAATGTATTCATCATCACTGTTCATGGGGGAGGGAGGGGGAAGAACATTGGACAATGGAGGACCCGGTATGGGGGGACCACCATGAGGGAGGGGGGAGGGTGGGAGAACAAAGGGGGACCTGGTGTGGGGGTACTTTGTAAGCGCCCTTTATGGGCAACTATTTGCATACCTTGGGTAGGCAAGCAACGAATTTCACCGTGACTTGGCACATGTGACAATAAAGTATTCATTCATTCATTCGTTCAAAACCACCCCAAAATGAATAACTTTCAAAAGGATGGACATTAAAGGGCAAGGGGGTCCAGTCAGTATAAAAATGTTTTAATAATATTTTAAAATTATATTTATGATTGAATGGATGTTTGAAGGTACAGATATTTATTGATTGTAAAAATCGCATTCAGCTGAGATTAGTATAATAAAATGCACTGATACATGACAGGATTTAGCCAATTACTTACTGTAGAATATCAATGTCATTTCCAAAGTGATGGCAACCATCAAATATCAATAACATTCGAAAACTGAAAGGGAACAGGCAAAGAAGACAGTGACTCAAATGGGAGATAAATTGTTGGTGATATAAAGAGGTCCATTGTCTAATCGTCTGCATTATTCTGCCTGTGAACCATAACATGCAGCAATTGTATTCCAAGCAGAATGGTGTTCACCATAACCATTGTAAGAAGTGAATCGTGGTTTCTGTGTTATCACAGTGAATGCTGTAAAGGCATCTTGTCAGGAGACACATGAAATCACCCAAAGCACAGCTTTTCTGAGAAGCATGAAGCGGTCAAACTACATTGGGTTTTTGGGTGACATTGTCTGACACTGTTTAAAGCCAATATTGAACGTAGAGTCAAGTAGATAGACACAAAAAGCTGGAGTAACTCAGTGGGACAGGCAGCGTCTCTGGAGAGAAGGAATGGGTGACGTTTTGGGACGAGACCCTTCTTCAGACTGGTTAGGGATAAGGGAAACGAGAGGTACTGTATAGACAGTGATCATCATCATATCATATATATACAGCCGGAAACAGGCCTTTTCGGCCCTCCAAGTCCGTGCCGCCCAGTGATCCCCGTACATTAACACTATCCTACACCCACTAGGGACAATTTTTACATTTACCCAGCCAATTAACCTACATACCTGTACGTCTTTGGAGTGTGGGAGGAAACCGAAGATCTCGGAGAAAACCCACGCAGGTCACGGGGAGAACGTACAAACTCCTTACAGTGCAGCACCCGTAGTCAGGATCGAACCTGAGTCTCCGGCGCTGCATTTTGCTGTAAAGCAGCAACTCTACTGCTGCGCTACCGTGATGTGGAGAGTTATTACACACAGAGAAAATTAGCACAGGTAGGCCATTCAATCTTGTTCCTTTATTCAATAAAGTCATAGGTGATCTTTTAGCCTGACATAATTATCCAACATTAATCATAAAACTTGATTCCCTTAATATTAGACAAAAATTATTGTTCTCTGTGCTTGATATGTTTGATAAGTTAAACATCTTGAAAAGAGAATTTCAGAGATTGGCTGCAAGTCGGATGAAGAAATTTCCTCTCAATCCCATCACTGAGTGATGGACCTTTGCTTTGGGAGAACACGCTCAGGTTCTGCACACAATATAATAACAAGCAACTGCAGATGCTACCTTTGGCGCATGGAGAACATGAATCAGTGATGTGTCGTGTTGGGACTCTTATTTAATCTGACGAAATGTCCCTGCCCAAAATGTCACCGAACTATGTTCTCCAGAGTGTAGGAAAATAACTGCAGATGCCGGTTCAAATCGAAGGTCGACACAAAATGCTGGAGTAACTCAGCGGGTCAGACAGCATCTCAGCAGAGAAGGAATGGGTGACGTTCTCCAGAGTTGCTGCCTGACCACCTGAGTTACTCCAGCATTTTGTGACTCTCTTAGGTCTGCACACCCCAACCGGGGAAAACATCAGCCTGGCCTCTATCCTGTCATGTCCTGTTAAAAATGGTCATTTTTCAATAATATAATCTCTCACTCTTCTATATTCAGAGTAATCTTAATCTTTCCTTGATATGAAAATACTGCCATCTCTGTAATCAATTTGGTGAACCTTTTCTACACTCCATCCTTAGGTAGGGAGTGTAAATCTGTACAGAATATTCCAGATGCAGTCTCACCATGGTACTATGTGATGGAAGCAAGATGTCTCTACTCTTGCATTCAATCCCTCGGCTAGAACAAGCGCAGGCCCAGCGATCGTTTCACTGAACACCTCCGCTCAGTCCGTCTTAACCTACCTGATCTCCAGGTTGTTCAGCACTTTAACTCCCCCTCCCATTCCCTAACTGACCTTTCTGTCCTGGGCCTCCTCCATTGTCAGTGAGGCCCAGTGCAAATTGGAGGAATAGCACCTTGTTTTTCACTTGGGTAGCTTGCACCCCAGCGGTATGAACATTGAATTCTCTAACGTCAGTTAGCCCTTGCTTTCCCTCTCTCTCCATCCCCTCCCCCTTCCCAGTTCTCCCACCAGTCTTATTGTCTCCGACTACATTCTATCCCTGTCCCGCCCACTCCCACTCCCCTAACATCAGTCTGAAGAAGGGTCTCGACCCTGAAATGTCACCCATTCCTTCTCTCCAGAGATGCTGCCTATCCTGCTGAGTTACTCCAGCATTTTGTGCCTACCTTCCTTGAATATCAAAATACACACACAAATCTATCAATGTTTCTCTTGCATTTGTAGAAGCACTGAGACTCTGAAATCTCTGTGTAGAGATTTCAAGGATTTCACTGGCTTAAAAGCTCTGTGGCTTAAAACATTTCTCCTTATCTCTTGATTGGCAAATCTGCTATTTTGAGAAGGGAGACATTATCTCTGCATCTTCCCTGCCCAAGCTCTGTAGAATTCTGTGTTTCAATTAAATGTTGTGGAGAGTTTGGAAGAACAAGGGATCATAAACTCAGTCGGCTTGAGTTTTCCCTCAAACAGCAATCATGCCTACCTGGAATGAATCTGCCGAGCCTATGGTGATAATTTGGGTTACTGTATGGCAAATTCATCAGCTGGGGTGGCCAGATGTGTGGGTTAATTGGCCTTTGTGAATTGCCCCTGGGTGTGCAGGGATTGGATGCGAAAGTGGGATAACATGGAGCTAGTGCGATGGTCATTGTGCACCTGGTAGGCCGAAGAGCCTGTTTCCATGCTGTATCTTTCAATCAAAACTTCCACATGGTTATGAAGAAGGATGCTGACCCAAATTTGCATTCATGGATGCTGCTCGACTAATTGACTTCTTCCAGCAGTTCATTTTTTGTTTAAGATTCCAGTGTATGCAGCCTCTTCTGTCCTCTTGTATGCGATATTCTAAATGCAATCTCACCAGGCCCGATATAATTTTTAAAAAGGTGAGTGAAATTTTTGAGGTCTCTACCCAGAGGGTCACTCAATACATGCAAGACACCTCACTACTTAATATCCTAATTATACATCCATTTCTACTCAGTTTTCTGCCTATTAACCATCCCCAATCCAAATCAATATATTGACTCAAAATGCCTGGTGATCCATCTTTGTTTAATTACCTCGTACGTGACACCTTCTAAAATCTAAATACCATTCATGGATTTATTCAAATTTATGTATCCTGCTGTGAGCAACTTCAAAATTCTAACAGATACGTTAAATGCAATTTTTCTTTTTAAACTCACATTATCTTTCAAACCAGATCATTATTTTCTAAGAGCCCTGTTGCTTCCTTTACAATATATTCCTACATTTTCCAGACCACTGGTGTTCAGCCAACTGGTTCCCAATTCCCTGTTTTCCCTCTCCCTCCTTACTTAAAGAGCGTGATTGCATTTTCCACCTTTCATTTTGTGGGAATCATTCTGAACTCCATGGAAGTTTGGAAAATGGTGATCAATGCATCCCTTGTCAACATTGTCACATCTTTGAAACACTTGGGATGCAGTTCATTGGGTGACGGGCATTTATTGACTTTCATTCACATTATTTATCCAACCTTTTTTTTGTCGATGCTGATTTAGTTTAGTTTAGAGATACAGTGCAGAAAAAGGGCCCTTCAGCCCACGAATCTGCACCGACCAGCAATCCCCGCACACTAATATGCTACACGCACTAGGGACAATTTACATTTTCACCAAGCTAATTAACGTACAAACCTATACGTCTTTGGAGTGTGGGAAGAAACTGAAGATCTTGGAGAAAACAAACGCGGTCATAGGGAGAACGTACAAACTCCGTACAGACAGCAGCCGTAGTCATGATCGAACCCGGGTCTCTGGCGCTGTAAGGCAGCAATTCTACCGCTGCGCCAAAGCTTCAGCCTCTCATACTCTTTAGACATTGTATTCAGGAGGTTTTCCATGTCTTCTATTAAGACAGACTCAATAAAAAATATCTAATTTAAATTTCTTAGCTATTTCCTGACTCCCCACTATAATTAGTCTCGTCTCAGTCTGTAAAGGATCCATATTAGGTTTTGCAAACTTTTTTCATTCATATATCTTTCAAAACGTTTCAAGTATAGTTTTTGTTTGTTTGTTGTGAGATACAAAGCATAGATTTCATATTGTGGTTTAGGGATGTAAGATGTCTTAAGTGTTAACAGAAGAGTGGGTGCACCCAGCACTTTCACACTCACGTGCGTACAAGCCCACACACGCTTGTGACTGCATGCACATGGGGCCTTTACCCATTAATTGGCCAACTTGCTTCTCGGATCCCATTCACAATCTGGTCTGCAGCTCCCAACCTTGGCTCCTGTCCCTGGTATCTTCTGTTGCCATGTTTCCAACATCTCTGGCCTACTCTGCCTAACCTGAAAGGACTATCAGGGTCCCTGGACAGAGTCGAGGGAGGAGGTACAGGGACAGGTGTTGCATGTCCTGCAGGGAAAGTACCTGGGGAAAGGGTGCTTTGGGTGAGAAGGGATGAGTTAACCAGAGAGTTGTGGATGGAACAGTCTTTGCGGAAGGCGTGGAGATAGTAAGATAATATATTTTTTATTGAGTCTGTCCAACTCTGGCCATGTACCTTACTGCAATCCGAATGCCAGATTCCACCACAGAGCTAAGTGCACAATGAAACCGTACACATTCAACTTCCAGTCCACAATTCAAAGTTTGGAATCCGGAATATCGTGATCTTCCTGGACAGTCCCAACAGGGACCTACATCTGAGATGTCCTCATTCTTCAGGGGACGGGGTTCCCCTCTTCTATCATAGATGAGGCCCTCATACCTGTCCCCACAGCTCTGCCCTTGCTCCCCCGCCCCCCAGTCGCGACATGAACCGAGTCCCCCTCGTCCTTCCCTTTCACCCCATCAGCTGTCGCATACAGCACATAATCCTCCAACAGTTTCGCCACCTCCAATGGGATCCCACCACTAGTCACATCTTACTATCTCCACGCCTTTCCGCCTTCCGCAAAGACTGTTCCATCCACAACTCCCTGGTTAACTCATCCTTTCTCACCCAAAGCACCCTTTCCCCAGGTACTTTCCCTGCAGGAGATGCAACACCTGTCCCTATACCTCCTCCCTCGACTCTGTCCAGGGCCCCTGACAGTCCTTTCAGGTTAGGCAGAGGTTCACTTGTACCTCCTCCAACCTCATCTACTGTATCCGTTGTTCCAGATGTGGACACTTGTACATCGGCGAGACCAAAGGTAGACTGGACGATCATTTCGCTGAACACCTTCACTCAGTCCGTCTGGGCCTATGTGATCTCCCAGTTGCCAATCACTTTATCTCCACCTCCCATTCCCATGTTGACCTTTTAGTCCTGGGCCTCCTCCATTGTCAGTGAGTCCAAACGCAAATTGGAGGAACAACTCATATTTCACTTGGGCAACTTCATAACCCAGCGGTATAAATATTGATTTTGCGAACTCCAAGTAACCCTTGCATCCCCTCTCACTCCTTCCCTCCCCCACACAATTCATTGTACGAGTTTGACTGGGGTCCTGGTGACTTTCATTGTCTGTAACTCGTTTTCACCTAGCTTAACAATGGACTGCTTCCTTGATCATCGTTACTATTTGCATATCTTTCATTTCTTTGTTCTATATCTCTCTAGATCGCCATCTATATCTCTTGTTTCCTTTCCCCTGACTCTCAGTCTGAAGAAGGGTCTCAACCCGACCTACTCCTATCTCTCCAGAGATGCTGCCTGAGATGCTGAGTTACTCCAGCACTATCATCGGTGCAGGAGTAGGCCATTCGGCCCTTCGAGCCAGCACCACCATTCAATGTGATCATGGCTGATCATCCACAATCAGTACCCCGTTCCTGCCTTCTCCCCATACCCCCTGACTCCGCTATCATTAAGAGCTCTATCTAGCTCTCTCTTGAAAGCATCCAGAGAATTGGCCTCCAGCATCTACAGTTCCTTCCTACATAAATGTTGCACTGCTCTGATAGTTCAGGAATTCAGACCTTGATACTGCCACACTTGGTGAGATGCAACCCTTTAGTTATAGCCACATTTTGGAGCAGGATGGTGGACACTGTTTTCTCGAGCAGCAAACCAGAGGAGATACACCATGTGTAAGAAGGAACTGCAGATGCTGGTTTAATCCGAAGATAGACACAAAAAGCTGGAGTGACTCAGCGGGATGGGAAGCATCTCTGGAGAGAAGGAATGGGTGATGTTTTGGGTCCTGACGATTAACCAAAACATCTCCCATTCCTTCTATCCAGCGATGCTGCCTGTCCCGCTGAGTTACTCCAGCTTTTTGTGTCCATCTTTAGAGATACACCATGTGCTCCAGCAGGGCTTCAGCATCAAGAGTGAGCTGGGTCAACAACTCATCCTGTGGAAATGGTGCTCACAGAAGCCCAGTGTATCTGACTCGGAACAGGAGCTCAGCAACTCATGCCCTGACAAACAGCTCCAGCCACATTTGTGAAACAACGTCAGTTCCCACAATGACCTCATTATCTAACCATAACCCCCCAAATGGGAATGAAGACAAGTTACCCAGAAGAAGATGTGGACAGGTGATCACCTTATGAAATATGGCTTAAGAATTTCAAAGAATTGAGGTCACAGCCTCAGAATTAAAGGATGTTCTTTTTGGAAGGAGATGAGGAGGAATTTCTTTAGTCAGAGGGTGGTGAATCTGTGGAATTCTTTGCCACAGAAGGCTGTTGAGGCCAAGTCAGTGGATATATTTAAGGCAGAGATAGATATATTCTTGATGAGTACAGGTGTCGGGGGTTATGAGGAGAAGGCAGGAGAATGGGGTTAGGAGGGAGAGATAGATCAGCCATGATTGAATGGTGGAGCAGACTTGATGGGCCGAATGGCCCAATTCTACTCCTATCACTTATGACCTTGACGTTAATTCGATGTCAGGTACGATTTATTTTTTTAGTTCACCTGATCTCAGAGTGTAACCACCAAATCAGTTATGTGCATTGTAAATAGTTTCATAAGGAAAAATGCCTCTGGGGCAAAATCATTAGGCATAAAAATATCACGGCAAAATAACAACTGAATTGTGTAAGAAGGAGATAAAGATATATAAATTTTGGCAGTCTATTAAAACTTGTTCATATAGTCTGATTTCCTAATAATTAATTCATGCCGAAGGATTTTGCTAAAATGTGAGGCTGATATTCAGAGGAAATTTATGCTACATCCAAAATTTGAAGTACTATTTTTATATTAACAGCATTTCTCATGATGAGTAAGAAGCAACACTTGTTTTTCATAACATCAGATAACATTGTTACGCACTATACATGATCATTGGTGCTGTTTTACAGTAACCAAATCAGTCAAGTACTGTTTGCTGTAGAATAATCTGGGGAAGTGTCTCGACCCGAAACCTTACCCATTCCTTCTCTCCAGAGATGCTGCCTGACCCGCTGAATCACTCCAGCATTTTGTGTCTGGAGCTTTATTGTTGTATTTGAGATTGAATTTGGTGATGTCGCCCAATCTGTGAACAAAATGCATTGAGCTTGTATTTTTTTGTTCACCCCCCCCCCCCCCCGTGCATTTAATTTGATTGATAGGTCATGAGGCTCTGGAAGAATAGTCTCTCTGGGTGGTACATAATTGGTCGCGGAGAGGGGACGAGAGATTAACTGGAAAGCCAAAGAAGAACTGGATTAATTAGATAAACCCTGATTGTAAAAGGTGGCATTCGATCAACTATCTAAAAACCACGGGAACTCAATTAGAAACTTTGTCCAGCCTGGTAATGATGACTAAATTGGTCAAGCAATAAAAAGGCCTCAGTGCAATGAGGGCACTGGAGTAAAAATAATGGCATTGTGCACAAACTGTTCTAGAAACATAGAAAATAGGTACAGGAGGAGGCCGTTTGGCCCTTCGAGCCAGCACCGCCATTCATTGTGATCATGGCTGATCATCCACAATCAGTAACCTGTGCCTGCCTTCTCCCCATATCCCTTGATTACACTGGCCCCTAGAGCTCTATCTAACTCTCTTTTAAATTCATCCAGTGAATTGGCCTCCACCGCCTTCTGTGGCAGAGAATTCCACAAATTTCACAACTCTCTGGATGAAAAAGTTTCTTCTCACCTCAGTTTTAAATGGCCTCCCCTTTATTCTTAGACTGTGTAGCCCCTGGTTCAGGACTCCCCCAACATTGGGAACATTTTTCCTGCATCTAGCTTGTCCAGTCCTTTTATAATTTTATATGTCTCTATAATTTTATACATTCTACCTTCTGAACAATTATGAATGGAAATAATTGTATCACAGACAAGTCAGGCCAAGGCATAGCTTTATTTGTGTCAAAGTCAACCTCTTCAACAAGTCTCACGGACAACTTGTTTAACCAACAGCAGTGAGTTTATTTTACTTGCACAAGGAGAGAGTGTCACAGTCAAAGGCTGCACTTTATTTGTCCTGATATACTGTAAAGTGCAATCTAAGTTTTATCAAAGATTTTCAATTAAAAACATAAAGCATCCTGAGTAATAGCAATAAACGGAAACTTTCAGTGGGCCTTCTTCAACACTTCATAACTCTGATCTCAGGCAAGTGGAACATATTAGCTGCCTATCTTTGTTTCATCGACCATACTGGAACCCACAGAAAACGGGGCTTCCCCTCCTCCATTATAGATGAGGCTCTCACTAGGGTCTCTTCTACATCCCGCAGCTCCGCTCTTGCTCCCCATCCCCACACTCGCAACAAGGACAGGATCCCCCTCGTTCTCACCTTCCACCCCACCAGCCAGCGGATCCAACATATTATCCACCAACATTTCCGTCACCTACAACAGGACCCCACCACTGGCCATATCTTCCCATCCCCTCCCCTCTCTGCGTTCCGCAGAGACCGTTCCCTCCGCAACTCCCTGGTCCACTCGTCCCTTCCTACCCAAACCACCCTAACCCCGGGCACTTTCCCTTGCAACCGCACGAGATGCAACACCTGTCCCTTTACCTCCCCCCTCAACTCCATCAAAGGACCCAAACATTCTTTCCAGGTGAGACAGAGGTTCACCTGCACCTCCTCCAACCTCATCTATTGCATCCGCTGCTCTAGATGTCAACTTATCTATATCGGCGAAACCAAGCGCAGGCTCGGCGATCGCTTCGCTGAACACCTGCGCTCGGTCCGCATTAACGCAACTGATCTCCCGGTGGCCCAGCACTTTAACTCCCCCTCCCATTCCCAGTCTGACCTCTCTGTCATGGGCCTCCTCCAGTGCCATAGTGAGGCCCGCCGGAAATTGGAGGAGCAGCACCTCATATTTCGCCTGGGCAGTTTGCGGCCCGGTGGTATGAACGTCGACTTCTCCAACTTCAGATAGCTCCTCTGTCCCTCCCTTCCCCTCCTCCTTCCCAGATCTCCCTCTATCTTCCTGTCTCCACCTATATCCTTCCTTTGTCCCACCCCCGACATCAGTCTGAAGAAGGGTCTCGACCCGAAACGTCACCCATTCCTTCTCTCCTGAGATGCTGCCTGACCTGCTGAGTTACTCCAGCATTTTGTGAATAAATCGATTTGTACCAGCATCTGCAGTTATTTTCTTATACTACTGGAACCCACAGATCTAGAGTGAATGTAAGTCATCCTCATTCCTGAGAGAGTACCTCAGAAGAAGATGAATACTCAACATCCTATTATTCCTTTTGGTGATACGGACAAGCTACTATGTGTGTGATAACCCCAGCTGTTGAACTAAATTGATTGCCAACGGTTGTGAAAATGTATCACAGGATATTGCAGAAATTAGGTAACCATAAAAAAAGTAAAGAATATTTTCTCTCTTTCGCAAATAGGTTTTATTCACCCCATCTGTAAAAGAAAAGTCTAGTTGTGTTGTGATTCCCTCCCATAATAGTTGTTTGGCAGTAAATCTCCTGACATTAAACAGACTAAATATTGCAATTTATCAATTATTCATGAAGAGTGTTAAAATATGACTAATTCATAAATTTGAGGAATCTTCCTAGGGTAACAACAGCATAGTGCAGATCCATCCATACAGTAAGTCACATTATTTTCCTTGTATTCATTTATTGTAACTCATGTCATTAAATAATTATTTCAATATTTTCTGCACTACATGTGGAAAACTGTAACGTTTATTGTATCCATATTGAATCCACGGTGGCGCAGCGGTAGAGTTGCTGCCTTACAGCGCTTGAAGCACTGGAGACCCGCGTTCGATCCCGACTACGGGAGCTGGCTTTACGGAGTTTGTACGTTCTCCCCGTGACCTGCGTGGGCTTTCTCCGAGATCTTCAGTTTCCTTCCACACTCCAAAGACGTACAGGTTTGTAGGTTAATTGGCTTGGTATAAATGTAAAAATTGTCCCGAGTGTGTGTAGGGTAGTGTTAATGTGCTGGTTGGTGCGGACTCGGTGGGCCGAAGGGCCTGTTTCTGCGCTGTATCTCTAAACTAAACACTAAACTAAACTAAAGTCCTAATCATGAAATATTGCAAGTCATTGCAACGTTTGAAATCTAAACGTCGAAATCACCATTGCAACGTTTGAAATCTAAACGTTTGAAAATGTTGATGTGATTTTGGCAACCTGTTGGCTCTTAGTTTTTTTGTTCTCAGGTTACCAGACCAATGGACAAAAGTCTCATTGCTCCACCAGATAGATATTACATCATTTCAGTTCAATTATATTGAGGCTGAAGGTGAGATGAGTTAGACAAGTGCATCCCTTAATCCTGCTGCATGGGGTCAGAGAGTCATACAGAATGAAACACGCCCTTCACCCCAACTCGTCCATGGTTTTGGTCATAACCGATAAAGAGCTTGTCCTTCCACCTCTTCCTTTCCCACGATCCAAAGAGACCCAGATGAAGCAGTTCCTCCAATCTCGTGGACTGCATTTGGTGCTCACCTCTTTACATTGAAGAAACAAAATTCAAATTGACGCACAGCTTTGTGAAGCATCTGCATTTAATCTGCAGGGATGGCAGTGAGCATCTAATTGCCTGCCATTTTAACTTCTCACTGCACTCCCATTCTGAGCTATCAGTGGCCTCCTGTACTGAGAGATGTAAACGTGATGAACAAATCAGATATGTATGATGCAGCCTTCCAGTTTCAATAATTAATGCTCCAGTTTCAGGTAACTTGCTTTCCCTGTCTCTAACGGGGCCAGACAAATTTGCTGAAAGTCATCCATCTAAAATTTTTGTTCAGATTTTCACTCACTTTTAGCCCAGTCCCAACTGGTGGGCATTTCCAAAACCTCTGCTCATCACCACCATTACGTACCTTTCTTCATGTTCTCTCTTGGTAACTTCTTAAGGGTCTTCAACTTGAGACATTAACATGTTTCTCCTCCCACAGACAATAGACAATAGGTGCAGGAGGAGGCCATTTGGCCCTTCGAGCCAGCACCACCATTCAATGTGATAATGGCTGATCATTCTCAATCAGCACCCCGTTCCTGCCTTCTCCCCATACCCCCTGATTCCGCTATCCTTAAGAGCTCAATCTAGCTCTCTCTTGAATGCATTCAGAGAATTGGCCTCCACTGCCTTCTGAGGCAGAGAATTCCACAGATTTACAACTCTCTGACTGAAAAGGATTTTCCTCATCTCCGTTCTAAATGGCCTACCCCTTATTCTTAAACTGTAGCCCCTGGTTCTGGACTCCCCCAACATTGGGGAAATGTTTCCTGCCTCTAACGTGTTCAACCCCTTAATAATCTTATATGTTTCGATAAGATCCCCTCTCATCCTTCTAAATTCCAGTGTATACAAGCCTAGTCGCTCCAGTCTTTCAACATATGACAGTCCCGCCATTCCGGGAATTAACCTAGTAAATCTACGCTGCATGCCCTCAATAGCAAGAATATCCTTCCTCAAATTTGGAGACCAAAACTCTCACTAGGGCCCTATACAACTGCAGAAGGACCTCTTTGCTCCTATACTCAACTCCTCTTGTTATGAAGGCCAACATTCCATTGGCTTTCTTCACTGCCTGCTGTACCTGCATGCTTCCTTTCAGTGACTGATGCGCTAGGACACCCAGATCTCGTTGTACATCCCCTTTTCCTAACTTGATACCATTCAGATAATAATCTGCCTTCTTACTCTTCCCACCAAAGTGGATTACCTCACACTTATCCACATTAAACTGCATCTGCCATGCATCCGCCCACTCACACAACCTGTCCAAGTCACCCTGCAACCTCATAGCATCTTCCTCACAGCTCACACCAGCTTTGTATCATCTGCAAATTTGCTAATGATACTTTTAATCCCTTCATCCAAGTCATTAATGGTACTACCTGACCTCCTAAGTGTTTGCAAAATGTTCTCATTTTTTTATCTACATTACTAGTCCAGCAGATTCAGTGCTGTGCCACTATTGTAAATATTCAGATCAGATGTTTCGTCTGCTTTCTAATAACATGGGAACTCAATTTCAGAAGTGAGTTCAATTAAGGAAAGATGTTTATTTTGTCCTTGTCACCCTGAGTTTCTTCATAGTAAAACAGAGGAGAAATATTCATTGAGGACCTTGTCCATCTCCTCCAGTTCCAAACATAGATGACAACTTTGGTTTCTCAGGTGCCCTATACACAATTGCCCTTTTTGCCTTAATATTCTTATAAAGTCTCTTTTGGTTCTCCTTGATCTTATCTGCCAAAGCCACCCCATGCCCCTTTTTTTCCCTCCTCATCCAAGCTTCCTGACTCCTAAATGTCTTGCTTTTCACCAACAGAAACATGCATATCTTGAACTCTCACTATCATCCTTTTAGAAGCCTCCCACTTTCTAGATGTCCCTTTGCTTGTAAACCACTTTCTTGTAAGTTCCTGTCTACTACCATCAAAATTGGTACCATCTACTACTACCATCAAAATTGGTACTATCTGCTGCTACCAGCACCCAATTAAGAACTTTAACTTGTTCATTTTAATAAATATTTTGAAGCTAATGGAACTGTGGTCTCAGGTCCCAAAGCAACTTGCCCTGCCCAGTTCCCGAAGAGTAGTTCAAGCTTTTCCCTCTCCTTTGTCGGATCCTCTACATATTGCCTGAGGAAAGCTTTCAAGATTCAAGATTCAAGATAGCTTTATTTGTCATCCAATATTGGACGAAATTCAGTCACCCACAGTCCAACAACAAAAGCATTAAATAGGCATTAAAATTACACAACCCCAAAAACACACAAAAAAAGAAACATCCATCACAGTGAGTCTCCTCCAGTCCTCTCCTCACTGTGATGGAAGGCCACAATGTCTTTTCCCTTCTCCTGCTGTCTTCTCCCGCAGTCAGGTTGTTGTGGTTGCAGGCCACGCTGGACGGTCCGCAGCGGCCCGAGCCTAAGGCGAGTCGCAGCCGCTCCCGCAGCCTCCGAAGACGGCCGGCTCCGCTGATGATAAGTCCGATCCGGGGCGGGCGAACATGCTGCTGCTGTTGCTGCACGTCGGGGCGGTCGTGGCTCCTGACATTGAAGCCCCCGCCCAGCAGAGAAATATTCCGTGGCATATTTTAGGCCGCACCGGACGGTGAAATGTCCGCGACCCAAGCCCCGCGACCCAAGCCCCGCGACCCCGGCGGGCGAACACGCTGCCGCTGCCGGAGCTCCCGATGTCGGCATCCACGCAGCCCGAGCCTAAGGCGAGTCGCAGCTGCTCCCGCAGTCTCCGAAGACGGCCGGCTCCGCTGATGGTAAGTCCGATCTGCGGGCTCAGCGAACCAGAGCCCTGGGGGCCGCCAGCTCCAGGAGTTGGGCCGATGGTAGGCCGCAGCAGGAACGGAGACAACACCCAGAAAACAAAGGTCGGGTCTCCGTTCGGAAGGGACACATATTTACAATTTTTACAGTTCCCCCCCTCCCCCCCACATACACACATAGTACACAAACACAAAAACACCACATCACAACTACAATTAAGACACAAAAACAACAAAAACACAAAGACAAATGGACCGCAGGTAAGCCGCAGCTGCTATGGCAGCGCCGCCATTCTGAACACATTTGACAAATTCCACCACATCTGAGCCCTTGGCACAATGGCAGTCCCAGTCTATACTGAGAAAGTTACAATCCCCTACTATAAAAACCCTATTAGTTTGCAGCTGTCTGCATTCTTCTGGCATATTTGATTGTTATCGGCACGGTGGCGCAGCGGTAGAGTTGCTGCCTTGCAGCAAATGCAGCGCCGGAGACACAGGTTGGATCCTGACTACGGGCGCCGTCTGTACGGAGTTTGTACGTTCTCCCCGTGACCTGCGTGGGTTTTCTCCGAGATCTTCGGTTTCCTCCCACACTCCAAAGACGTACAGGTATGTAGGTTAATTGACTAGGTAAATGTAAAAATTGTCCCTAATGTGTGTAGGATAGTGTTAATGTGCGGGGATCGCTGGGCGGCGCGGACCCGGTGGGCTGAAGGGCCTGTTTCCGTGCTGTATCTCTAAATCTAATCCCAGTTGACTATTTGGGAACCTATAGAGCAATGCCAACAAGGTGATTGTCCACCTTTTACTGCTCACAGCAGAAGCTAACTAAACACCTGCACTGGTGAGGAATCTTTCTGCATTTTTTGCATTCTGTGGGATTATGAAAGTCTCAACTAATCATTTAAGGTTAAAGACAAACAGTTGAGTTGTCGAGCCCAATGTGGCGAATTGGAGTTACACAAAAATCACTTTTCTGTTCAATTCAAGTTATGGAAGTCAACAACTTAATTTCCATTGTGTTTTTCGTGCATATGAAACAAATGGTTTATAAATGGAACAAACACCTGTGAGGTCAAGTGAGAAGGGAAAGGGAAACAAGAGGAAGATTAATGCATTTTCAAGAGTTTCTATGGGGTCCCAGAGTGGAGACAAAACTGAAGGATCTGCGGAAAGTGTGTTTAACCTCAGTGACTGAAAGAGCGATCAATTACAAAAAAGGAGGAAGCAGGGATCATGAATAATGCGTGTCAAAATAACAGCAGCTGTGTCGGGTAGCAGTGGTGATGGATGGGGGGTGGGAGGTGTTAAGAGGATGGGTGGATGAAGAGAAGTTAGTTTGATTTGTTTGAGAAGCAAATTAAGTCGGGTTGGTGTGAGAACAAGGAACACATTTAAAAATTGTGATGAGAGTCACAGCATTGACCTTTGGGGTTGATGGCTGGAGACACAGTTTCTGGGCACTCACATTTCGGAGGACCTAACATGGTCCCATAACATTGCTGCGCTGGTCAAGAAGGCACAGCAACGACTGTTCTACCTAAGAACACTGAAGAAGTCTGGTCTACCCCAACAGCTGCTGAAGACATTCTACCGCTGCACCATAGAGAGCATCCTAATGCATGGCATCCCTGTGTGGTATCTCAGCTGCACGGAGGCAGAGAGGAAAGCTCTTCAGCGGGTAGTCCATAGAGCTCAGAGGACCATCGGAACACAGCTACCAGCCTTGGAGGGCATCTACAACACACGATGCCTCAGAAAAGCCACCAGCATCCACAAAGACTCTTCACACCCCTGCAACAGTCTGTTCGAACTTCTACCATCAGGCAGACGCTACAAGGCCTTCTACGCCCGCACCTCCAGACTCAGGAATAGCTTCATCCCCAGGGCCATAGCTGCTATGAACCGGTCCTGCTCAGCCGGATGGTCACATCGCACAGTAATCCGGCACAGATCTACTTGCACTTTATTCTGTTTTAAAACTGTTCCAATTTGTTTCATTGGGTTGTTTAAATTAATACTGACTAGCTAATTAATTTATTGCATCGTATGGGAGGCGCATTCCCAATCTCGTTGTACCCCTGTACAATGACAATAAAGATATATTGTATCGTAAGGATTTTGGATGTTGCAGCATTTCGGATAAGTTATAGATTGCTATAGGCTGGCAGGGAGAGTGTTTGGCAATCTGGACTGGGCAGTGATATGGCATGGAATTGGCAGCCAAGGAAGTGAACAGAAAGGTTTAAAAAGTTTTGGTATGCACACCATTCCAATGCTACAAGGTTAGCTATGCACATAGTACTCTCTCCTTTCTCCCCGTGTTTACAGCAGGCAAAGAGGAAACAGAGAGATGACACTAAACTGCTGACAATATTAGCAATCCGTTGAAAAGTTTGGTGATTGACCAAGAATCCAAAATCAAGCAAATAGAAATTTCTTGCAGATGTTTCCAGTCACCAGTGTGCACCTATCCTCGAGCACTGTTATGTCTCTCCTCAAATTATCTTCAATGTGGCAACATATTATTTATGGGAAAGGTGTTCTAGAAGTTAATCAGCAGGCAATAGAGGCTGTGCTGCTGATTTTAAAAAAGCGTTTGATAACTTGTTTGACAAACTCAACCATGTGGAAAATGTTGTTTGATTAAGGATGAGCATTGTAAGTAAAAATTGTCTCGGGTTTAATTTAAATAATGTGCAATCATTTGTGGAACAATTTTGGTTTTTGGTTGATGAAGATGGTATACAGCTGAACCTTAGAAGGCACCTTAAATGTGTCAGTGGTGTTAGCTTCAGCTAAGAGTGTGTATCACTTCCTCCTCTTCATCTGTGAGAAGGAATTCCTATGAATTCTATATTTGAGCTATTGATGGCTATTTTGTGTGCATGACTCACACAAATGGGAATATGCTCCCGATCATAATTGTAATTCCCTTCGGGCACCTTAACTATTTTTTTACTTAATATTGAAATATTAAAGCATTTTGGGGGTAGTCGTGCATGATTTTTATACCCAACACTTCAACAAAGCTGGAATCTTTACGAGATGCTGACATTGATGAGAGGACAATTACAGGAGCTGATAAATTCGCATTCTCTTGGTAGTTGTTTTTTTTCTAAATTGAGACTTGTTTGGCTTGGAGTAATGGTGAATGAAAATGAAAGAGAATGGAAAAAAAATAACATCCATTACACTCAGCATATGTCTTACTCTACATATCTGAGATTTGATGTAGTTCATCCACAGTGAAGAGAAACAGAACTACCTTGCTCAGTCACAGTAAATATATCATACTGCATTTTCACCTTTGGTTCCGAACTTCAGCTTCAATAACTCCAAATTTCAGAAGTCGAACTGAAGGCAAGTGCATCTGCCAACATAAACCTGACCATAGGGCCCATTGGAACAAAGATGTCATATCATTAGGTTTAACATAGAAACATTAAAAAATTGTTGAAGGAGGAGGCCATTTGGCCCTTCAGCACTGCCATTCAATATGATTATGGCTGATCATCCAAGATCAGTACCCCGTACCTGCTTTTTCCCCATATCCCTTGATTCCATTAGCCCTAAGAGCTAAATCTATCTCTGTTCTCTTGAAAACATCCAGAGAATTGGCCTCTACTGCCTTCTGTGGCAGAGAATTCCACAGATTCACAACTCTCTGGGTGAAAAAGTGTTGCCTCATCTCAGTCCTTAATGGCCTCCCCTTTATTCTTAAACTGTGACTTAAACTATCTAAGTAGCTGTGCTTCTAGTGTGAGATTGGCAGACAAAGTGGTGTAAGAATGGAAGGGCAATTGTAGTGACAGGAGACTGGATGGGAGACAGTATAGCACACCAAGATAGCACACCAACCTGATGGGCAACTATCTCAGAAACTGCATCAGTTGATCAAGTGTAACTCACTCTATCAAAAAGACAAATTCCCGGAGTGATCAGGCGGAGAGAAGGGGTTGTGCAAGGAACCAGAAATTATTATTACCACATTTAAAATAATGTTAAATCAATTTCAAATTGTAGCACAAAACCTTGCAGTTCCGACTGACTAATTTCAAGCCACCCTCTCCAGATGTTGCATTTACAGTGTCACGTATCTCATGGCAGAACCAGGGGTCACAGTTCAAGGATAAGGGGGAAGTCTTTTAGGACCGAGATGAGAAAGTTTTTTTTCACACAGAGAGTGGTGAATCTGTGGAATTATCTGCCACAGAGGGTAGTTGAGGCCAGTTCATTGGCTATATTTAAGAGGGAGTTAGATGTGGCCCTTGTGGCTAAAGGGATCAGGGGGTATGGAGAGAAGGCAGGTACGGGATACTGAGTTGGATGATTAGCCATGATCATATTGAATGGTGGTGCAGGCTCGAAGGGCCGAATGGCCTACTCCTGCACCTATTTTCTATGTTTCTATGTTTCAATGGCCTTCTCTGCATTTGTATTAATTTCCAGTTCTTAGATAAATAGGCACTGGAATTTTTGCCACATACCTTGAAAGAGAGAACCATTTGAATATAAGATGACTTTTAAAATATTGAAGAATGAGAGCAAAAAACAGGATTGGAATTGCCCATCTGTGACTGGCGACCTTGCTGGCAGCAGACATTCGGTGGCATGTCCTTACCAAGTTAAAGCAGATCAGTGGTGTCAAAGTGCCATCTTATCATATATCATATCATATCATATATATACAGCGCGGAAACAGGCCTTTTCGGCCCACCAAGTCCGCGCCGCCCAGCGATCCCTGCACATTAACACTATCCTACACACACTAGGGACAATTTTTTACATTTACCCAGTCAAATTAACCTACATACCCGTACGTCTTTGGAGTGTGGGAGGAAACCGAAGATCTCGGAGAAAACCCACGCAGGTCACGGGGAGAACGTACAAACTCCTTACAGTACAGCACCCGTAGTCAGGATCGAACCTGAGTCTCCGGCGCTGCATTCGCTGTAAAGCAGCAACTCTACCGCTGCGCCACCGTGCCACCCATAAATCTTGCAAGAGGGCTTTAGGTTTGAGCCTTGTCGACCACACGAGTGGGTTATCCAGAATAACCTCTGGCCATGAAACTGGGTGAGATAGGTTATTGGCAATGCAGTGTTTAGTTTAGTTTAGAGATACAGTGCGGAAACAGGCCCTTTCGGCCCAGTACAACATTATCATCGTTGCTCTCCCCAGTATTAACACTTGGGCTCGATAATTCCCGCAAAGGTAGATGATTGGCAAAATATCTATATTATTCCAGAATTGTGATCATGTGAAACAAATTAAGGGTTTAAAGTAACTGAAGGTAATTGCAAACTGAATTATTATATCAAACTCTTCCCCAGAGTCAATACAGACCATTTGTCTCCAACATTTCATGTCATTTATCAATTCAGAACACTTGTCAGGCATGTCTTAATTTAGTTTTAGAGATACATAATGGAAAACAGGCCCTTCGGCACACCGGGTCCGCGCCGACCAGCGATCCCCGCACATCAGCACTATCCTACCTACACACACTGGGAACAATTTCCATTTATGTCAAGCCAATTAACCTGCAAACCTGTACGTCTGAAGTGGAGGAGAAAACCGAAGATCTCGGAGAAAAACACACACCTCGGAGAAAACCCATGCAGGCCACTGGGAGAGCGTACAAACGCCGTATAGAGAAGCACCCATTGAACTCTGGTTTCTGGCGCTGTAAAGCAGCAACTCTAGCGTTGTGCCACTGTGCCGTCCTTCGAGGGCTCTGCTACAGTTCCAGGCTTAGATTGGCCAAATTATGTTTCCCCGTTAACCTTGCACTCTATGAGTGTCGACTCACATCATGGCCAGCAGATGGTAATGTGGATTAGATTCATTAACCTTTGTGAAGTTTTTTCTCAGTAAGTAAATTTGAAATTAATTTTAAAATGACGCTGTATTACGATTAGAAAATGTCCTACCTTCCTTCAATAAGGTTTTTACCTGAAGGTCTGCCTTAAAAGCCAAGACTGCAAAGATATATTTGTAACCCCACAATATTTAAGAGAAGACAAATGATGTGCAAAATATGCCTCGCCAGACATTAAAGTAGACACTGTATGTGTCTCCTTATTCTGTGTGGATTTGTGAGTTTCAATAAAGACTTTGAAACAAACGTTAGATTGAGTTCCCAATTTTTTTTTTAACATTAAGGCAGGCTGGAAGTTCATACTGTATCAATTCAATACCGTTGTGCTTTTTTAGTAAGGAACTGCAGACGCTGGTTTACATCGAAGATGGATACAAAATGCTGGAGTAACTCAGCGGGACAGGCAGCATCTCTGGAGAGAAGGAATGGGTGACGTTCGGGTCGAGACCATTCTTCAGACTGAATGTCACGGGATATCTTTCATTCATTTCTTCTGTATCTCGCTTCGTCATCGTCTGTATCTCTCGGTCCCTCTTCCCATGACTTTCAGTCTGAAGAAGGGTCTCGACTGTTGTGGTTTTCTTGTCTGAACTCCTCACTTAAAAACTGCTCATGTTAGTAGGGAGAGGTTAAACGCAGCAATGAGAAAACTTGACAGCTTTTTATGGTAATGAAAGAAAATGGGTGTTTGCAAGCAACATAAATGAAAGTATAGGCACATGAGTTGAATGAACTGTAGGCGTGAGGGCAGCTAAATATCTTTGGCATAAGTATTCAAGTGTTCTGATCCTCTGATCCCAAATATATTCTATTCACTACAGACTCTGGGGTTTCATGTCAGCCGTTCATTTCAACACATGCTTTCTGCCTGTCAAATGTCTTGATTGTGGTGGTTTTGTTCCTTTGAAGTGAATCAAATGCGTCATTACGAATAAAGTTTTAACTGCACGTGCGCTAAATAACCTGAACCATTGTGTCGTGTTGAACTGAGCAAAGTAGGAGTAAAGCTTAAATTTCTCAAAACGCTGAAAATGTCAGGCATCATGTGCAGGGAGGAAAGGTCATCAAGCAATTGAATGCTCCCCTCTCTTTCTTTCCTCACAATTCATTATTTGACATACTGAGCATTTCCAACATTTTCTGATTTATTTCAGGTTTATTTCAGATTTCCAATTCCTGTGCTATTTTACTTCCAAACAAATTCAGGATTTCACATGTTATAGCTTTCCCCACTTACAGATGTGGGGGGAAAAAATAACAATTGGAGCTAAAACTGAACAAATGTGAGATGGCGCACTTTGCAAGGATTAAATGTACGGGGAAAGTTTACAGGTAATGGCAAGATCCTGCACAGCATTTCTTTGCAGAGGGATCTAGGGATCCAAGCCCATACCTCCCTAAAAGTAGCAGCAGAAGTAGATGGAGTGGTAGGAGTGCTGTACTTTCACCAGTCAGGGCATTGTGTCGAAAGGTCAGGAAGTCATTCTGTGGCTTTATAAAGCTTTGAGTAGGTCACATTTGAAATATTGTGTGCAATTCAGGAAGGACGAGAAGGGTGCAGGAGAGATTTACTGGGATGCTGCCTGTATTAGAAGGTACCAGCTTTGAAAAGAATGTAGGAAGGAACTGCAGATGCTGGATTAAACTGAAGATGGACACAAATTTCTGTCGTAACTCAGCGGGCCAGGCAGCATCTCTGGAGAAGAGGAATAGGTGGCGTTTCGGGTCGAGAGCCTTCTTCAGACTGCAAAGAGTCTCGACCCAAAACCCCACTCATTCCTTCTCTCTTGTTGATTTTTATTGGTATGACTGTATGAGAAATCAAATTCCTTGTATGTGGCATCCTGAAGTAGTCATTGGTGGAAATGAAAGGCTCTACACACATCTCTGCTACCCACCTGGCAAATACTTTTCTTTCTTTATGATGTGTTTCCATCCTTGAGCCAATATTGTATTTATCCTTCAAAACTGTAGTTGCTAGGATAATTGGCCATATAAAGTTAATGATCTGCAGCAGCCTGAAGCATCCACTTCACTTCTTGGGTGAAGTCTGAAAGGCTTTGACAGAATGCCAAACTGAATTGGTAATATCACAGCAGATTAGCTCTTGGCACAAGCAGGACCATGGGCTCAATGTTCGAAAATCTGCAAAGTAAATGAATAAAACTGCATTGGCTGTGTGAGTGATATAATATTCTGCCTTAATCGTTGCTATTGAACTTAATTAGTCAGTAGAAGCTGAGAAGCTTCTGCTCTGATTAGATCTTAAGCCTTGTTAGTGAACTATCCGCCACTGATTGTGAGTGGGAAGAAGACAATTAGCATTCATCGTATGGTGATCTCTCTTCATTCAATTTTTACAACATGAGGCCAGGAAAGTGTCTAAGATATATCTGCAAACCGTTTGGGGAAAAACAAAACCCGAAGAGTCGCAAGTGCTCGCGGCAAATTGCAATAAATTATTTAAGTTTTGGAAAGGCAACCAAAGCTCCATGGGCCAGATTGTAATGCATGGTCACTCTCCATTTGCTGCCCTTGCTTACTCTTTCCAGATCCAGAGTGTCATATAACCTACCTATTGCAGCCCCTGCATCGTCTTTCTCATGAACACACCCCAGAAGTCCAATGTGTGTGTACTTTTGACGTCCAGGTGCATATCCTGTATCTCCACACTTGGATCATTCTGAAAACCTTTGGAAAACTTTAAGTTTAGTTTAGAGAAACAGCGCAGAAGCAGGCCCTTTGTCCCATTGAGTCCGCACTGACCCGCGATCCCCACACATTAACACTATCCTATACACGCTCAGGACAATTTTCATTTATACCAAGACAATTAACCTACAAACCTGTACGTCATTGGAGTGTGGGAGGAAACCGAAGATCTCAGAGAAAATTTAGACAGGTCACGGGGAGAACGTACAAACTCCATACAGACGGCACCCATAGTCGGGATCCAACCCGGGTCTGCGGCACTGTGAGGCAGCAACTCTACCGCTGCGCCACCGTGCCTCCACGACCAAGTGTCCAACAATTTTCAACAGTCTTTAAATATTACAATATTTCTCCAACTATTTCTGATATCCAGGCTCTTTTTAAAAACTATTAAAATACCCTGCAGAAATAAAAAATTACAATTATTACAATGTAAATAAATTGACCTAACTTTGTCATTAAAACACGTTGTATATGTTCTTTTTTTCCCCACGAGTTCAGTCACTCCATTCACTCCCACACAGAGCTGAGAGGGAAGTGCAACCTTTTGCTGACCATTTCAATAACCAGGCACTGAGTCAATTGTGGGTCTGCAGTCGAGAGATCAGTCAGATCTGAACTCCAGCACGACTTTGACGTTCTACGTTCACAGCCCAAGGAGAGGTGTTCCAGGCGGGAGAGGACTCTGCCCGAGCCGGCTGCCCGCCTGCCCCTTTTCCGGGGTTACGTCTGTACCCGGGTGGGGTTAGAGAGGGACTGCGCGCTGCCCACGGGAACCCTGGGGGATTTCTGGGATCGCTGGGCACCGCAGGGGGTTGAATGCATTCTGGACGAGGATTGTAACGTAATTGTATCATAGTCCATTTAGTATATTTGTTACTCGTGTATTATGGTGGCGGGCTCTGTTTTGTTTTATTGTGTTGTAAATATTATTTTTTTAATAATTGAATACATTTTTTGATATTAACAAAACAGAGGTGTTGGACACAGAGTGAGGCCTGACGTTTCCTTCAGAATTGCTAGCTTTTAGTTAGCATGATTTGTGCAACTTTAGGACAAATGATGAATAATTGGGCCACTGCACTGCATACACTCCGCTCATTATTAGCTCTGTGCAGTCCTCTGGAATAATGAACACAGTTGAATGCATGTTTAGTAGCAGAAGGATGTTTTGCAGAATGGGCAGCACAGTGGCACAGCTGGTAGAGCTGCCGCCTCGCGGCGCCAGAGGCCCGGGTTCCATCCCGACATCGGTGCTGCCTGTGCGGAGTTTCCACGTTCTCTCGATAACCTCTTATGTTTCCTTTGGGTGCTCCGGTTTCCTCCCACATCCCAAAGATTTGTGGGTTTATAGATTAATAGGCCTCTTTATTTTAAACAAAATGTCCCTGGTGTGTCGTGAATGGATATGAAACTTTGATAACATAGAACTAGTGTGAATTGATGGTGTGGACTCAATTGGACGAAGGGCCCTTTTCCACGCTGCATCTCTATATTAAACTTATAGGCATGTAGTCGAGATTGGGTATAATAGCCACATTTAATTTTTACAGTGTGGAAGATACATCCTCTGGATGCACTGGGACGCATCCTCAGTGATGTGGCCTGGGGTCACCGGGTGTTGCGGGTCCCACAACATGAGATCCCTTTGCCCAGGCGACCCAGCCGGGGTTGATCAGGCCCCGACTTGCATCCCAGCAGCAACCACCCACGGATCAGCCCTCTTAATAACCACTCTGCAGGGATTGGGAGACTCTGGTGCATGGAGGGGCTGGGCTCTGTGGGGTGAGTCCTGGCTGGGCTCCTCCTGCGTCTCACCACGTTCAAGGCCTGGGTGCTGCACCTCTTTCTCCTTCTCCGAGCATTTCACTCTGACCAGATGGCACAAGGCCTTTCCGTAGCTTATCGGGTTTCTTCCTCACGAAATGGGTGCCAACCCATCATGTCCCGGGTGCCGTCTTTCCGTGCCATCAATTGTCTCTCCAGTAGGCACCAAACTATTCTTGGTTGTCACCCAGTCTATTCCTTGGTGCCACTGGCTGAGCCAGACTTCAATGTGAAAGATACATCCTCTAGATGCGCTGGGACACATCCTCACCGTTATAATGATGTTACAATGGATTATCAGTGTTGTGCATTGAACATAGTACAGTACAGGAACAGTCCTTTATCTGCCTGCACATAATCCTCATCCAATTCTCAGCCAACTAAGGTGAAATTCCCTGCCACAGAAGTGGAACTCTCTGCCACAGAAGGCAGTGGAGGCAAATTCACTTGATGAATTTATCATATCATATCATATCATATCATATCATATATATACAGCCGGAAACAGGCCTTTTCGGCCCACCAAGTCCGTGCCGCCCAGCGATCCCTGCACATTAACACTACAATTTTTACATTTACACAGCCAATTAACCTACATACCTGTACGTCTTTGGAGTGTGGGAGGAAACCGAAGATCTCGGAGAAAACCCACCCAGGTCACGGGGAGAACGTACAAACTCCTTACAGTGCAGCACCTGTAGTCAGGATCGAACCTGAGTCTCCGGCGCTGCATTCGCTGTAAAGCAGCAACTCGAGGGGCTAGTGGAATCAAGGGATATGGGGAGAAGGCAGGCATGGGTTACTGATTGTAGATGATCAGCCATGATCAAAATGAATGGTGGTGCTGGCTCGAATGGCCTCCTCCTGCACCTATTTCTATACATTCTGTGCAAATTTATATGTCTGTCCAAAACTCACTTAAATGGCACCATCATATCCGCCTGAGACTCAAGGAGGTTTATTGTGGTGTTACCCAGAGGATGATACCCATCAAGAATCCTATATAAATCGAGTAAACATAGGTTTGGGGAAACTCCTCAGAAATCTGGATTTGCGTTTTAGTGACCACATAACAACATCTTTAACAAATGACACAAAATTTCAAAGCACGGCAAACTGTGAGTAGATATCAGTTGATATGTTAAGGTTGATGAAAGAGTTGATGTATGTCTGATGAAATTTAATGCAAAGCAGGGCAATACCACATTTAGGTCGGAAGATCTAGACAAGGCAATATATAAACTGAAGGGCACAGTGTTATGGGAATAGGGAGATCTGGGAAATATGTGCCTAAATCCGTCTGAACATTTGTCATGTACTCTTCTGCTGTGTTAATAAAATTACCCTGCAATTTTTTCAAACCACTTTCTCAAAACTGCCACTAACAACGATCCACTGCTCACTTGTGCAAGACCTTGTCCCGCCCCACCTCTTTTCCGGCTTTCCCCTCCCTGCTGCAACCAGTCTGAAGATGGGGCCCCAACCAAACATCTCGCCTATTCATGTCTCCTAGAGATGTGGCCTGACCCCACTGAATTGCTCCACCACTTTCTTATTGTTGTTGTGTAAACCAACATTTTCGTCCATGCTGACCTGTGTCTCCATTGAAGTTCTGACACGATATTGGAGGAATAGGAATAGGAATACTTTATTGTCACATGTGACTGGGCGCAATGAGATTCTTTGCTTGCATACCCAATGTATACAAATAGCGGCCACCCACGGCACTGATAAAGTTACGAAGCACGCCGGCTCATCCTTTGGTCCGCCCTCCGCCCCTCCATTGTCCACTGTTCTCCCCCCCCACCTCCCTCACGATGGTCCCCCCATGCAGGGTCCTCCATTGTTCTTCCCCCCTTCACCGTGATCCTCCACTAGAGTAATGTCACATGATTCCCTCTGTCTGATTTCCCTGTATTTGCAGGTTCTGGTGAATCAGCAAAACAGGCAAAGGCAAAAATGAAAATATGTTTGATGTGGACAAGCCATAATGTGGAGCTGAGCCGAACCTGATTTACTGCCTGCCTACCTTCTCACTTTGAGGAGGTGCTAAATTTTGATGTAAACCATAGTCCTCCAAAGACTGATTACTTGTGTTGATGAAAATTTAATCTCCACTTTGGAACCAGCATATAAATAATGCTTTCTTTGCCCGATGAAGTGATTGGGTTAAGAAAGTCAAATGAAAGCAGCAGGAATTAGGGCAAATGGTGTTTGTATTGATAGGCATTGTGACTGGCATGGATGAGGTCAGCCAAAAGGGCTTGTTTCTGTGATGTGCACATCTATGATTCCATGAATATTGCAGTAGAGAATTCATGTCAAGGTCTGTGCGGGTGTTAGAGATTATGGGGAGAAGGCAGGAGAATGGCGTTAGGAAGGAGAGATAGATCAGTCGTGATTGAGTGGCGGAGTAGACTTGATGGGCCGAATGGCCTAATTCTGCTCTTATCACTTGTGACGTTGTGAGCTTCCTGTTTTCCAGCACAGCATTTCTACACAGTACAAAATGGGCTCAAAATGAATAGCAAATTTAACGTTACGCATTATTTGTTGAATATATAACACATTTTTTTGTTTAAGGGTGTAAGCAGGGCAAGGTTGAAAGAGAGGGAGATCGAGAGGTTATGCATTGATCAATTCCATTGTCATAATTGCACCTATCCTCACTTTGTGTGACCTTGAATTTGGCAAAAGATAGCAACCTCGTCTTTCATTCTCCACTTCAATTCCAAAATTGTTTATATTTTTGGCATTATTAAGTACATATGGCTTGAGAAATTATGAACTTTGACAAGCTGTGTAGGAAAATAACTGTAGATGCTGGTTCAAATTGAAGGTATTTATTCACAAAATGCTGGAGTAATTCAGCAGGTCAGGCAGCATCTCAGGAGAGAAGGAATGGGTGACGTTTCGGGTCGAGACCCTTCAGTCAGAATATGAGGTGCTGTTCCTCCAATTTCCAGTGGGCCTCACTGTGGCACTGGAGGAGACCCATGACAGAAAGGTCAGACTGGGAGGGGGAGTTGAAGTGCTCAGCTCAAGTGAAATCAATGGTCAACAAGGGAATGATATGCTTGGAGTTCTGTTCGCACAAAGGAAGATAACAAAGGAAGAGGCGGCAAGAGGAGGTCAGGTGCTTGTTTTCTCACCTCCTGACACCCTGAAGCCTTTCCACCATGTTGAAGGCCTGTGGAATTATGATGAAATTGTCCCTCAGTGACACTGACCTGGCTTCACCCTATGTATAGGAAAATAACTGCAGATGCTGGTACAAATACCTCTCCCCTCCCCCTCCCCTCCCCTCCCCCTTCCCAGATCTCCCTCTATCTTCCTGTCTCCACCTATATCCTTCATTTGTCCCGCCCCCCTGACATCAGTCGGGAGAAGGGTCTCGACCCGAAACGTCGCCCATTCCTTCTCTCCCGAGATGCTGCCTGACCTGCTGAGTTACTCCAGCATTTTGTGAATAAATGGCTTCGCCCTGACCTCCAGTGCTGTCTGTGTGGAGTTTGTGCATTCAAACTGCAACGGTTCACTGGCTATTCTGGTAGGTGAATTGTCAGGGTGGAGTTGTGGAAACACAGGGAGAGTAAATAGGAGGAGTGTAACTTGATGCACGATGGCTTGCATGGACTGGGTGGGCTGAAGGACTGTTTCCCTGAGCTGTGACCACCCCCAGACAGCTGACGTAACTTGCACTGCACGATCCAAAACATCCACATTCCCTCGCTCTCTTGCTGATGCAGTGGGTATCATGTGTCTCATTCACAACATGCAGTTTGGTTACTTACTGTGGCTAAAACAACAGCATCTCACAAGTTAACTGTGTGTGGGAAGGAACTGCGGATGCTGGTTTAAACTGAAGATAGACTGTCTGAAGAAAGGTGTTGACCCGAAACGTCACCCATTCCTTCTCTCCAGAGATGCTGCCTGTCCCGCTGAGTTACTCCAGGTTTTTGTGTCTATTTTCACAAATCAACTAACCAAGGAGGACAAGGCCAATGGGTACATACCACATACATGACCCGATCCAAGAAGTGCATCTTTCTGAATTGCAGATATCACACTGATCCTTCATTTTCATTAGTTCTAAATCCTGGGACTATCTACCTATCGCCGTTTGACTATCAGTCTGACAAAGGGTCTCGACCCGAAACGTCACCCATTCCCTCTCTCCTAGATGCTGCCTGACCTGCTGAGTTTCTCCAGCATTTTGTGATACCGTTTGGAAACACCTTCATCAGAAGGACCCTAACGGCTCATTACCACTTTCTCAAAGGTCATTTGAGATGATTTGACAAATGCTGACCTTTGCAATTGGATGCCATTGCAACCAAAAATCACCTCCATCAACTCAGAAAGTGAGCAACGGAATGACATCTGGAACTTAACTCAAACAAGTAGTAAGTGGTATATCTTGGAAAGTAATCCAAGGCAGGACATACACGGTGAATAACAGAACCCTGACAGTGTAGAACAGAAATACTTTGTACATGGTTCCCAGAAAATGCTGACGTAGTTAGACAGGGAGGCGAAGAGGTGTAATGACACGCTTGTCTTCATCGGTCAGAGTATCATCAAAGATAGCCACAAGAAGCTGGAGTAACTCAGCGGGACAGGCAGCATCTCTGGAGAGAGGAGGAATGGGTGACGTTTCAGGTCGAGACCCTTCTTCATGTTGAACCATTTCTTTAGATCAAGTATGTACCCATTGGCCTTGTCCTCCTTGGTGGTGGAGTTAGTTGATTTGTGAAGATAGACACTAAAACCTAGAATAACCCAGCAGGACAGGCAGCATCTCTGGAGAGAAGGAAGGTCCCTACCCAAAACATTGTCCACCCGGTTCACTCCACAGATACTGCTTGACCTGTTGGGTTCCTCCACTGGTTTATTTTTTTACTCGAGATTTGAGCATCTGCAGTCTCTTGTGTTTCTATTGAGTACCAAAATTGAAACATCACGTCGTTGGAGAAGAGGCTAATGTGACTGCACTTGGGGTATTGTACGCAGTTTTGGTTGTCATAATCTCGGAAGGATGCAGAAAAAAAATTCACAAGGATGGACTGGAGGGCTTGAATTGCAAGGGGAGACTTTCACAGAGTCATCGAGTGATACAGCATGGAAACAGGCCCTTCAGCCCAACTTACCCACACCGGCCAACATGTCCCAGCTACACGAGTCCCACCTGCCTGCGCTTGGTCCACATCCCTCCAAACCCTGTCCTATCCATGTACCTGTCTAACTGTTTCTTATACGTTGGGATAGTCTCAGCATCAACCACATACACCCACCACCCTCTGTGTGAAAAAGTTACCCCTCAGATTCCTATTAAATCTTTTCCTCGATTCCCCTACTCTGGGCAAGAGACTT
Organism: Rhinoraja longicauda; assembly: GCF_053455715.1. Taxonomy (NCBI): domain Eukaryota; kingdom Metazoa; phylum Chordata; class Chondrichthyes; order Rajiformes; family Arhynchobatidae; genus Rhinoraja; species Rhinoraja longicauda. The sequence continues at coordinate 4,156,488 of NC_135956.1, forward strand.
TGCGCATCTACCCAATCTAATCCTCTCATGATTTTATACACTGGATGGACTGCTTTCTCTGGAGCGAATAGAGATGAGGGGTGATCTTCTGGAAGTTTATAAAATCATGACGTTTATACATTACATGGTGGTTATCGATTTTCCAAGAATCCGTCGGGAATCCTGGCAATTGCGCAGGACTGGCAGCTTTCTGTAGACCTGGTGAAATAGCTGAAGTTCCCACGGCACATCGCCACGACAACTCCTCCTGGTCTCAGAGGCGACCAAAAGCATCGTCTTGTTGGAACTGACAGTGCCGTCTGGAGGACCGTCTGGAGGAGGCCCGCGAGAGGAAGAAGACCAAGTACGAAGAGCTGGTCCCAGACTGCCGTGAGCAGGGCTGGAAGGCAAGGTGTATGCCCATCGAGGTTGCCTGCAGAGGTTTTGCAGGGGCAATCGCTCTACAAGGCCTTGAGTGCACTGGGCATCACCGGAAGTGAGAGGAGAAGACACATCATGGACATCGCAGAGGCAGCGGAGAAAGCCTGGAGATGGCTCTGGATCAGGAGAGGAGGTCCATGGGGAGGAGCCAATGCCACCTGAACACAAGTCGTGGTCTGATCACCCACGGCTGGGTCGCCCGGGCGCTGAAAGACCCGAAACACCCAATGACCCCAGGTTACATCACTGACGATGTGTTCAAGAGCACCAAGAGATGTATTTATCAATCACATGGATAGTTTATTTCTTAGGGTGTCCAAAACTTCAGGCCCCATGTTTAATGTGATAAGGGAAAGACGTTTAAAGGGGACCTGAAGTGGTAAGTCTTCCACTTAGACGGTGGCAGATTTATAAAACAAGCTGCCGGAGGAAGTGCAAATGGTAGGTACAATTACCATGTTTAAAATACATGTTTAAAATACATTTTAAACAGTTTCATGGATAGGGACGGTTTAGACCGATATATGGACCAAACTCAGACAAGTGGTACTAGTTCAAGGTAGTATAAGAAAATAACTGCAGATGCTGGTACAAATCGAAGGTATTTATTCACAAAATGCTGGAGTAACTCAGCAGGTCAGGCAGCATCTCAGGAGAGAAGGAATGGGTGACGTTTCGGATCGAGACCCTTCTTCAGACTGATGTCAGGGGGGCGGGACAAAGGAAGGATATAGGTGGAGACAGAAAGACAGTGGGAGATCTGGGAAGGGGGAGGGGAAGAGAGGGACAGAGGAACTATCTAAAGTTGGAGAAGTCAATGTTCATACCACTGGGCTGCAAGCTGTCCAGGCGAAATATGAGGTGCTGTTCCTCCAATTTCCGCTGGGCCTCACTATGGCACTGGAAGAGGCCCATGACCGAAAGGTCAGACTGGGAATGAGAGGGGGTATTAGTTCAGGTAGGCACCTTCATTGGCATGGACCAGTTGAGACCAAAGGCCTGATTCCTTGAAGTATAACTATCATTCTGACTTTATGATCACACAGCAGTTATTGAGCACAGAATTAATATCATGTACTCCAAAATATCACTTCTATTTCTAATCCTAGGATCAATTCCAATTTGTATTGGGAAACAATGGCCCTTATATTTATAATGAGGGATGTGCCTATCAAATTCTATTTGGTATTAAATTACCATTTCTATAATTGAAGATCCCATTGTTTAGTTTTATATAAACCAAGGGCAGATTTAACATCACTAATTATTCTCATTCTGTGAATCGCCCACTTTGTATTCTCTTTCTAAACTCTTCGGGATGTCAAGGGCATTATTCCAAAATCCAATTAGAGTAAATAACTGGCTTTTTACACTTGGCCAACTGTCACGCATATACTGTGAATTCATGACAAATGTCAATTCACTGTTAACTGGGGAGCACAATCCCTCTTAACGTAGCAAATAGGGATTGACTGAAGGCTCGAACCGGCTTTAATTTAACTTGAAAGTGGCAATCTGCACAGCCCGTTCTTTTCCCCTTGAGGATTGCCTCTTTGATGCCATTCCAAGATTTAGGAGTGTAGCTTACTGCAAACAAGGCTAATGCAGGAAAGTAAACACAACAGAAGAGAAAATAAAGGTGCAATTGGCAGCTCAAATCTTTCACGTAGTTCCTAAATACCAAAAGCACAGAAAAATGGGATGTGTAATGGTAATTTGTTCCCGTCATCTGAACCAGTGAAATTGGGATTTATGACATTTGGAGATACAATTTCTGAGCAGCTGAAGCTTTTGAACATTTGGATTTTGTTTGTCTCTTTTCTGTAATATCGGGGTTATCTTTCAATTACCTCTGAGCAACCCGGTCACGTTTCACTGAGGCTGCTCCTATCTGTATGCACACATGAGTAATCTTCCAGGTGGAGGTCAGTTCCTGCTGATTGAAGGTCCCACAGAGCAGAGAGCATTTTGATTTATACATAGTTAGCTCCCATCTTGTGAATGGCCTTGGTAGTTTGTCCACCGTGACAGCAATGGTATTCATTGTTTACATCGGTGAGGAACGATAGCTCGGTGGTCACGTATCAGTCAGCCTCTTCTGACCACATGCCGTGATGAATTATTTGGGAACATAGTGACTTGTGAAGGCGGCTGATTTACACAGGCAGCCAATTCATGCTGTGTGGCACAGTGGGGCAGCAGTCGAGCTGCTGCCTGACAGCGCCAGAGACCCGCGTTCGATCCTGACTATGGATGCTGACTGTACCGAGTTTACACATTCTTGCCCTGACCATGTGGGTTTGCTCTGACCGGGCGCTTCCCGGAATGGTGGGACTGTCATATGTTGAAAGACTGGAGCGACTAGGCTTGTATACACTGGAATTTAGAAGGATGAGAGGAGATCTAATCGAAACGTATAAGATTATTAAAGGGTTGGACACGTTAGAGGCAGGAAACATGTTCCCAATGTTGGGGGAGTCCAGAACAAGGGGCCACAGTTTAAGAATAAGGGGTAGGCCATTTGGAACTGAGATGAGATAAAACTTTTTCAGTCAGAGAGTTGTGAATCTCCAGTTGTGCTCCAGTTTCCGCCGACACTCCAAACACATGCAGGTTTGTAGGCTAATTGGCTTCTGTAAATTGTCCTAGTGTGTCGGATAGAACTAATGTGTGGGTGGTGCTTGTCGGCATGGTAAGAAGGCAAATGCACTGCTAGCATTTATTTCAAGAGGGCTACAATACAAAAACAGGGATGTACTGCTGAGGCTCTATAAGGAGCTGGTCAGGCCGCATTTGGAGTATTGTGAGCAATTTTGGCATCCACACCTAAGGAAGGATGCGCTGGATCGGGAGAGGCTCCAGTGGAAGTTTACGAGAATGATCCCAGGAATGAGTGGATTTACTTATGATGACCATTTGTGGGCACTGGGCCTGCACTCGCTGGAGTTTAGAACAATGATGGGGGCCTCATTGAAACGTACTGAATAGCGAAAGGCTTGGATAGAGTAGATGTGGAGAGGATGTTTCCACTAATGGGAGAGTCCAGGACTGGAGGTCACAGCCTCAGAATTAAAGGCCATTCCTTTACGAAGATGAGAAGGAATTTCTTCAGTCAGAGGGTGGTGAATCTGTGGAATTCTTTGCCATAGGAGACTGTGGAGCCCAAGTCAATTGATATTTTTAAAGCAAAGATAGACAGTACGGGTGTCAGGGGTTATGGGGGAGAAGGCTACAGTTGGAACTGCTATAGATGAGGTGTGCGCAATCAGATGCCTGGTACACGGGCAGGGTTGCCTGAAAGCATGCAGCAAATGAATAGTTAAGATGAGGTTCTTGAACATCCATCTCCAATTGATGATACTGGCAATAAATCAGATTTGGTTGAGAATGAATGTCAATATCAAGCCATTCTGCATACTTCCAGCATGTAAGTTTCTAGAGATCGTGAGTTGCATTAATAATGTGTGCTCACAATTCGAGAATGAAGAGGGAAGCAAATCACGAACCATATCTTTGAAAATGCTGACACAATGTAACGCAGTTTCGTGGTGATAAAATTCAAAGTAATTGAAGGCACAGGCCAAACATCTCATCCTCCTCTTCCTATATTGACAGAAATGTCCCCATTAAACTAATACTCACATGATGAATATACTGATGTTTAGAATATATAAGACTGTTCAATTGCAAGTGTCTTCATCATCTTTCAACTTTCCATCGTTCACAATGTTTTCAGGCAACAGAAATACAGATTGCATTAAGAGGAGATGAAAGAGACAGAATTATATATACACCGATCAGCCAAAACATTATGACCACTGACAGGCAAAGTGAATAACATTGATTATCTTGTTACAATGGCACCTGTCAAGGGGTGGGATATATTAGGCAGCAAGTGAACAGTCAGTTCTTGAAGTTGATGTGTTGGATGCTGGAGAAATGGGTAGGAGTAAAGACCTGAGCAACTTTGACAAGGGCCAAATTGTTATGGCCGGACGACTGGGTCAGAGCATCTCTGAAACGGCAAGGCTTGTGGGGTGCTCCCGGTCAGCAGTGGTGAGTACCTACCGACAGTGGTCCGAGGAGGGACAAACCACAAACCGACGACAGGGCGTTGGGCGCCCAAGGCTCATCGATGCGTGAGGGCAACGAAGGCTATCCCATCTGGTCTGAACTGACAGAGGATCTACTGTGGCACAAGTCACAGAAACTGTTACGGGAGGAATGTGTCACAATGCACCCTGCTGCGTATGGGGCTGCACACTTAGGACCAATGTTTTGGCTCATCAGGCCATGATGTTTTGGCTGATCGGTGTATGCTAACCCTTCTTTACTAAATTAGGCTTCCTATCTTTAAGATATGTGAAACAGTGTCATGCTATTTAAGTGTAAATTTTCCAGTGTAATATTATTATGCATTTCTTTTGAAGAAGAAGAAGACCATCAAACAGCGGTTTGTGATTTCTGTGGTGACTTGGAAACAAGTTAATAATTGGTGTTAAATTTCAGTGTGAACTGGGGAGAGTGTTACTTGTTTCCCAGACTGTCACTCCTGCAACAAATAGTAAAATCTGCTGCATTTAAGAGCTGGTAAAAGGCATGCTGATATGGTTGTTCTACTTTGTTCCCAAGACAATTCATCTTCTGTTCCATACCCACTGAACCATGTTGCTGAGAATACACCCATTAAAGTGGGTGGAAGGCGAGATTGATGGCCCAGGCTTGTTGACTGCATCCTGAATGTTTTGTCCTTTGGCATCCAGTGTCTGATTTTGGCAGAACATCCCAAATGAGTTGATAGTCTCCTTCAGATGCCTGTCACAAGCTATCAAATGCTTTCAAGAACGCTCAAAAGAACTCTCAATGTGGGCGTCGCGGTGGCGTAGTGCTAGAGCTACTGCCTTGCAGCGCCAGAGGCCTGGGTTTGATCCCGACTGTGGGTGCTTATCTGTGTGGAGTTTGTACGTTCTCCCCGTGACCTGCCAGGGTTTTCTCTGAGATCCTTGGTTTCCTCCCACACTCGAAAGACGTACAGTTTCGTAGATGAATTGGCTTCGGTAAAAATGTGTAAATGTAAAATTGCGCTGGTATGTGTAGGGCAGTGTTAATGTCCGGGGATCGCTGGTTGGCGTAAACTTAGTGGGCCGAAGGGGCTGTTTACTGTGCTGTATCTGAAAGTAAACTAAACCGCAGTGATATTTCTGCTCCAGACATAGACTAATAGAATTGTTACAGCAGCATGGGGGGGGGGGGGGGGGGGGGGGTGGGTGAGAGCTGTGGGTAAGAAAGGGGAGTGGGCTATCAGCTGACTGATAGCCCCCTTGTTAAGCAATCACGTCAGCCCTATTTCCCCTCTTCGTTATCTCCAAAGACCTGCAAATAATTTCCTCCAACGTGCCTTAAGTTCCTTCCTGAAATAAATAATTCATTCTGGGCTATTAGAAGCGTGAATGATCCCGGTAATGGAAATTAGCTATGATAAGAAAAAGGAACAGGGCGAGTCAAAGTAGTCACTCAGACCTGCTCACTACACACTGAGTTGATGCTGAGCCATTCTTGGCCTCAGCGTGACTCTATTTCTCAGAAGGCAGTGGAGGCCAATTCTCTGAATGCTTTCAAGAGAGAGCTCTTAAGGATAGCGGAGTCAGGGGGTATGGGGAGAAGGCAGGAACGGGGTACTGATTGAGAAAGTTCAGCCATGATCACATTGAATGGTGGTGCTGGCTCCAAGGGCCGAATGGCCTACTCCTGCACCTATTGTCTATTAACCTCTCACGTTCCTTGACCCCCCTGTAATTCACATATCTGCCAGTCTTCACCTGGAATATATTCAATAACTCTGCCTCCACAACCTTCAAGGAAGAGAATTGCAGAGTCATGACCCTCTGATAGGAATTTTTCCTCACCCCTATCTTAAATTGGTGACTTTTGAATTCTGAAACTATTCCTCTAGCTTTGGACCTACACAGCAGGGAATAGATTCTTTCAGCATCGGTGCAGTCAATTCCTTTCAGAAGCATGCAAGTTTCAATAAGATCACCTTTAATTCTTCTCAACTACAATTAACATGGGTCTAACCTGTTTAATCTTGCTTGTGGCATGGCATGTTGGCCTTCATAACAAGAGGAGTTGAGTACAGGATCAAAGAGGTCCTTCTGCAGTTGTACAGGGCCCTAGTGAGACAACACTTGGGGTACTGTGTGCAGTTTTGGTCTCCAAATTTGAGGAAGGATATTTTTGCTATTGAGGGCGTGCAGCGTAGGTTCACGGGGTTCATTCCCGGAATGGCGGGACTGTCATATGTTGAAAGACTGGGGCAACTGGGCTTGTATACACTGGAATTTAGAAGGATGAGAGGAGATCTTATTGAAACATATAAGATTATTGAGGGATTGGACAAGCTAGAGGCAGGAAACATGTTCCTGATGTTGGGGGAATCCAGAACCAGGGGCCTTGGGCCACAGTTTAAGAATAAGGGGTAGGCCAATTAGAACAAATAACTTTTTCACCCAGAGAGTTGTGAATCTGTGGAATTCTCTGCCTCAGAAGGCAGTGGAGGTCAATTCTCTGGATGCTTTCAAGAGAGAGTTAGACAGAGCTCTTAAATATAGTGGAGTCCAAGGATATGGGGAGAAGGCAGGAAAGAGGGACTGATTGTGGATGATCAGCCATGATCACAGTGAATGGCGGTGCTGTCACGAAGGGCCGAATGGCCTCCTCCTGCACCTATTGTCTATTAGCACATCAACTTTATTTCAGAAATCATGCTAGTGAACGTTCTGTATTTCTTCCAATTTAAGAAAAAACTTCTTTAAACGATGAGTCTAATCATATTTGCAGTGCTCCAGTTTCAGTCTCACCAGCACCCTGTAAACTTGCACCACAATTCGTCTACCTCAATGCTCCTTGGGCCTTGCAAAAAAAGGCTTATATTCCATTATAGAACCTATAACAGTACAGCACAGGAACAAGCCCTTCGGCCCACAATGTCTTTGCCGAACTTGACGTCAAGACTAACTCTTATCTGCCTGCACATCGTCCATATCCCTCATTCCCTGCATGGACATATGCCTGTCCAAAAGTATCTTACATGCCATTATCTTATCTGCCTCAACCATCAACCACAAGAATGCATTCCAGGCATTCACCAGCCCCTGCGCAAAAAAAACCTGCTCCGCAAATCTTTAAACTTCATCCCATCTATGTACTAAAACTCTCGTTTCTTTGTTTGTTTGTTCCTGAATTGCAGTCAAAACAGTACACGATAGTGTGACAATTTTAGGCCCATCTTACTCACCGTCGTCCCTTTGGTGCTAATGGAAGAAGTTTCATTGAAATCGGTGTTATATTAAAGTTATTCGCATTAATCTATCTCCTAGGGAGGGGGGAGCAAGGAGGGATGGAGTGGGGGGGATGGAGTGGGAGGGAGGGGAAGGAGGGGAGGAAACAGGGGAGAGAGGGGAGGGGGAGGGGGAGGGAGGGGGAGGGGGAGAGAGGGGAGGGGAAAGAGAGGTGAGGGGGGCAGGAGGAGAGGAGAGGAGGAGAGGGTGCTGCACCAATGCAGGAGTGGTTTGGACCCAACGGGTCCACTTGGTCTAGTTTACCTTAAAGCTATGCTGTCCAGTAGAACATGGAACAGTACAGCTTTGGAAAGGGCCCTTCTGCCCACAATGTTTGTGGCGAACATGATGTCAAGTATTTGACAGTTCCATCTTGGGGAAAAGGTTCTGACTGTCCACCTTGTCTGTGCCTTTCAAAATGTTATAATAATTATAACAGGTGTCTCCGTAACCTCCAGCGTTCCAGAGAAAACAAGCTGAGTCTGTCCAAGCACTCCTTGCAGCCCGTACCCCCCTAATCCATGCATCATTCTGGTAAACCTCCTCTGCACCCATTTCTAAGCTTTCACATTCTTTCTGTAATGGTGCAAGCAGGCCAGCACACATTACTCCAAATGTGGCCCAATCAAAGTTGCATCAATGAATGCATGACATCCCTGACCAATGAATGCAAGCATAGATATGGCTTCTTACCACTATCTGCTTGTTTTGCCACTTTTAGGCAGTTATGGACTTGGACCTCACGATCCCTCCGTATATTGATGCTGTTAAGGGTCTTGCCATCAATTACATATTTTTCCCTTGCATTTGACCTTCCAAGTGCAACACCTTATGCTTGCAATGTAAGTGCAGCATCTCACACATTATCCTTCCTAATTACCTACAGCATCTACATACCAACTCATTCTGTTTATCAACCACAGCTCCCTTGTGCCACAATATTTTGCAGTCTCATTCCATTTGAATAATAATTTGTTTTTTCATTCTTCCTTCCAAGATGGATATTCTTGCATTTTCCCCATTACATTCTCAACTCTTTCAATTTTTATCCATTTTCAGCCACTTAAGGGCCTGTCCCACTTAGATGATTTTTTAGGCGACTGTCAAAGACGTAGCAGATCGTCAAATTTTCTTTTACCCTACGACAATGACCACGACAATGCCGAGTCAGGTCAAGATTACACCGTCTTCGGAAACATCGCAAAATTCCCACGCTGTCAATGCTTCTCCGGCGTCCTAATTTTCGCTGAAATCACTGACAAGTCGGTAATTACTTGAGAGTTTTGAAATATAACATCTTGCCCGGGTTACTTGAAAACCAAGCTTCACGGTAACAAGGCATAAACTGGATTGACTTCCAGTTTACTAATAACAGTATTAAGAAATTTAATTTTAAAAGTGGTTAAATGGATTTTTGTGCGAAGTGTGGGCATTCTTTGAAAATGTACGGGAGATGCATATCTGGTTTCTGGGTTGCATATCTGGGTTGGGAGCCTACTTTAAATGTAATCGCTGATGGCCATAAACATCGCGAAAATTCCCACGCTTACCTGACCGTCAAACTGTCGCATCCAATCTACCTGTCAAATGTCCTGACGGTAAATAAATTGGTTAAACACAAGTATTTTATGGTATCTTCAAATGACTTTACTTAATTTAATATTACGTGCTTCTAAATGCATCTAAGAGAACCTAGCAAACCTGGGGACAGCATGCGACAGCGCCCGCAATAAGCAACGAAGCCAGCTGTCGCCGAGAAATTTCATACCGGTTGAGGCAACGTGTCCGCCCGCCCCGAATCGCGGGGCTTGGGTCGGCCCGCCACGGACCTTTCACCATCCGGCGCGGCCTGAAATAGGCCGCGGGATTTTTTTTCACCACCCAGCGGGGGCTTCAATATCGGGAGCCCCGACTGCCCCGATGTGGCAACTCCAACAGCCTGACCGCGGGACAAGACGGCAGGGAAGAGAAAAAGACATTCTGGCCTTCCATCACAGTGAGGAGGGACTGGAGGAGAGTCACTGTGATGGATGTTTCTTTTTGTTTGGTGTTAGTTGTGATTGTATGTGTTATTGCATTTTTATTGATTAATCTTATTGGTCTTATTGTTCAACTGCGGGTAATGTTTCATTTTACTACACATTTATGTGTATGTAACAAATAAACGACTATTGACTATTGACTATTGATTTCTCAGTGACGCGCTGAGATCCACTACGATTCTTGGAAGACTCCTCACGATCATGCCCGCGACACCCCGGCGAACTGTCAGCGACAGCCAAGTCACCGGCAGTCGCCTTAAAATCGCCTAAAGTGGGACAGGCCCTTTAATGTTTTCACCACTTGCAAATCTTGGAATCATCAGTGCAATGGTACACATTATAACATGCAGTCACCATAATAACAGCAATTGTGAGTCAATTTATAATTTGCCCACACTTTGTTCATATCCCTCTAAACCTTTCTTCTCCATGTACATGACCAAATGTCTTTTAAATATTGTTATTGTACCTGCTTCATCTACTTCCTCTGTCATTTCATTTCATATACCCACCACCTTCTATGTGTCTTGTATAATTGTAGCATAATACTCCGGCTTCTAGACTCAATTCCCTGATGATGAAGGCCAGCATGCAAAATTCCTCTTCGCCACTCTATCACCCTGCGATGCCATTTTCAGGCTACAATGTACTTGCACTCTTATCTATCATAGCTCGACCACACTTCTCTTGGGCTATCCTTTCACTGTGAAGATCCTGCCCTGGTTTGACTTCCGAAAATGGAGCACCTCAGGCTTATTTGAATTAAACTCCATTTGTCGTTCCTCGGCCCACTTGCAGGGCTGACCAAGATCTCAATGTAACTCTTGATAACCATTTTCACAGCCTATGATACCACCTACTTCAGAGTCACGTGCAAGCTTACTGATCGTGCCTTGAAAACTTTCATCCAAATCATTGATATCAATACAATAATGGGTCCTGCATTGACCCCTGAGGAACACGACTTGTCACAGGCCTGCAGTCTGAACAATACCCTTCCACCACCAACCTTTGCTTAGAATTCAGCCTGGGTACAGGCCCTTTGGCCCACAATGTCTGTGCCGTACATGATACTCAGTCCATCTCTTGTTGCTGCACATACTATAAGCCAATTGTGTATCCAGTTAGCTGGCTCTTCCTGGATCCCAGGAAATCTAATCTTCCAGAGCAGCAGATTCTATGTGGAACTTTATCCAAGGCCTTGCTGAAGTCTATTAGTCTACATCTACGATTCTGTCCTCATCAACCTTCTTGTTTTGTTTTCAAAAACCTCAATCAAATTCATGAGACATGATCACACATGCACAAACCTATGCTGTCTATTCCTAATCAAAAATTCACCCAAATTGCTGGAGAAACAACAACGGGTTAGGCAGCATCTCTGGAGAAAAGGCACAAGTGACATTTTGGGTCGAGACCCTTCAGCAGACTAAAGGGTCAGGGAGGGGAATACTGGAGGTATTCCTAATCAAACCCTGTTTGTGCAAATGCATTTATATCTTGTCTACCATGGATGTTAGACGAACTGCACTTTAGTTCCCAGGTTTTTCTTTGCGGCCCTTCTTAAATAGTGGCACAACATTAGCCATCAACCAGTTTTCTGGCACCCCAGATGTGTTTGACAGTGATTCATATATCTCATTCAGGGCACCTGTAATTTCTTCTCTTGATTCCTACTATCCTGCTCCACCTCTGATCTATGCATCTGTTGCCAACTGCACCCGATGTTCAACTGCAAGCTTGAAGAACAAACCTCTTTTTTAGTTTAGAGATACAGCATGAAAACAAGCCCTTCGCCCACTGAGTCTGCACCGACCAGCGATCCCCGCACATTAACACTATCCTTCACACACTAGGGACAATTTACATTAATACCAAGCCAATTTACCTACATGCCTGTACGTCTTTGGGGTGTGGGAGGAAACCGAACATCCCGGAAAAAACCCACGCAGGTCACGGGGAGAACGTACAAACTCCGTACAGACAGCACCTGTAGTCGGGATCAAATCTGGGTCTCCGGTGCTGCAAGCGCTGTAAGGCAGCAACTCTACCGCTGCGCCACCGTGGCCAGGCCAGGCACGGGAAATAGAATATTTTCTATCCGGCCAAGTTACTACCTTGTGTACTTAATACTGTATTCTCCAGCTGTCAGCAACTTGCTCTTTCTTTCTCTCTGTGTCATTGATGACTATTTCTGCCAGTCATCCATCTGTGACTTTGGTGTCCTGGGAATGTATTTCCATCTATTGTTATGAGCAGCACATTTGTGGTTTCGAAAGGTGGAGGGTGAACCTGGTGACAATTGCTGCCAAACCAATGACTCAGCCCAAAGCTAAGAGATAATGTTGAATGGCATTGTCTTGATGTTCACACTTGACTGACCTTCCAGACTTATAAAAGGGATTTTGAAGACTGAAAATTGATTGCAGATACACAGAAACATAGAAACATAGAAAGTAGGTGCAGGAGGAGGCCATTTGGCCCTTCGAGCCAACACCGCCATTCATTGTGATCATGGCTGATTATCCACAATCAGTAACCCGTGCCTGCCTTCTCCCAATATCCCTTGATTCCACTAGCCTCTAGAGCTCTATCTAACTCTCTTTAAAATCCATCCAGTGAATTGGCCTCCACTGCCTTCTGTGGTAGAGAATTCCACAAATTCACAACACTCTGGGTGAAAAAGTTTTGTTCTCATCTCAGTTTTAAATGGCCTCCCCTTTATTCTTAGACTGTGGCCCCTGGTTCTGGATTCCACCAACATAGGGAATTTTTTTCCTGCATCTAGCTTGTCCAGTCCTTTTATAAGTTTTAAAAACTTGTAACATTCAGTCTAAAGTGAAATCGAAGTCACCTGGAAAAATAGATCTTTGGGAACAGTTTTGATCAGAGTAGCAATTTGTGCCATTGCTTTGTCATTGTCCACAAAATCAAAGCCAAGGTTATTATCAAAGTGGCAAGCATATTCTAACAGTACCGCAGTAACTGGATAGCTTTTTGATATTAAAGCAACTAAAATCTTCCTCTGAGTAGTCTATGCTTCTATTATGAGCAGAGTATATCATTCCTTCTCTATTTGTTAAGTTAGCAAAGAAAACCAATTTATCTATTTATAATTAGAAACACAGAAAATAGGTGCAGGAGGAGGCCATTTGACACTTCGAGCCAGCACAGCCATTCATTGTGACCATGGCTGATAATCCACAATCAGTAACCCGTGCCTGCCTTCTCCCCATATCCCTTGATTCCACTAGCCCCTCGAGCTCTATCTAACTCTCTCTTAAATCCAACCCGTGATTTGGCCTCCACTGCCCTCTGTGGCAGAGAATTCCACAAATTTACAACTCTCTGGGTGAAAAAGTTCCTTCTCTGGGTGAAAAAGTTTCTGTTTAGTTAGTTAATCATTCCTGCAAACAAAAAGTATGAAGGGATTTTATTGCTCAGGACAAGCAATAAATATTTCAGTGTTCAAATTTCACCAGGTCAATTTGCAAAATATAATTCAAATGTTATTTGGTGCAAAAGCACCGGAAAACAAACATGAAAGCTGTTTAATTGTCGGAACACGCTGTAAAAATGGAAAATTAACAATCCCATCTGAACTGGGCCAGTGAATTGTGTCACATACTATGCAATTTGTTCCTAGTTTCCTCTGTGAATCATGAACCAGAGGACAAAGGTTTAAGGTGAGAGTGAAAAGATTTAATAGGGACTCGTGGAACCATCTTTCATTTTGAGGGTGGTGGGTATATGGAATAAGCTGCCAGAAGAGATAGCTTCCCCCCTCTCCCCCCCTCTCCCCCCCTCCCCCCCCTCTCCCCCCTCTCCCCCCCCCTCTCCCCCCCTCCCTCCTTCCCCCCTTCCCTCCCTTCCTCCCCTCCCTCCCTTCCTCCCCTCCCTCCCTTCCTCCCCTCCCTCCCTTCCTCCCCTCCCTCCCTTCCTCCCCTCCCTCCCTTCCTCCCCTCCCTCCCTTCCTCCCCTCCCTCCCTTCCTCCTCTCCCTCCCTTCCTCCCCTCCCTTCCTCCCCTCCCTTCCTCCCCTCCCTCTCTTCCTCCCCTCCCTCCCTTTCTCCCTCCTAAAGTTTAAAAGATTTATACTTAAAAAATGTGAAAAACTTTTTTAAAATAACACCGATTTCAATGAAAATTCTTCGATTAGCACCAAAGGGACGACGGTGAGTAAGGTGGGCCTAAAATTGTCGCGCTATCATGTACCGTTTTGGCTGTAGTTCAGGAACAAACAAACAAACAAACAAACACGAGTTTTAGTATATAGATAGATATATATGTGTGTGTGATGAAATATGTGAAGGAATTGTATGTATTTCAGAAAATAGTCTATGGGTTGAAAATGATTTATCAAAGCATCCAGTCACAAGGTGAACTTCAGCAGCTGTTCTGTTCACCTTTCCCAACGTGAGGAGCATGAAATTGGATGGGAAGCACGATTACAACATGTTTTATGAAGGAAAATATCCAGGTCCTTGCTGGGAAAACAGATGTTCTTCGAGCATTCTTGTGAAGAACACCGAAGGCGGTCCAAACCCACGCTCGTAAAAGAAAGAATTATGTTCACATTAATGTTGGTGTACAAGGAAATCTATGGCACATTTTCCCTCAGGGGGGAAAAAGCAGAATAAAATGGAGAGTGCAGAGGTACAACAATATTTCGAGCTGGAAGATATGCACAATCACGGAGTTGTTATAATCACCGCTAATGCAGATGAGGGCAGGCAGAAGTGGCAATTCAATATTCTGGGCCAAGGACATTTTACCTGTTATAGGTTGATTGTAAGCTGAATGAGTACTGTATTGCTGATTAAGAAGGGCATTACGACCCTACTCATAAGGTCATAAGAGAGGAGCAGAATTAGCAGGCACGTGAAATTTCCGCGTTTCCGCAAATTTCCGCATATGTTTAATCGATTTTCCGCGCTTTTTGCATGATTTCCGCGTTTTTCACTTTGCCAAATAAATGGAGAAATTGGATCGAAAAAAGAAAGAGAAAAAAAAAACAATGTATAGACTTGTAATGAACACTAGGGTTCCGCTGGAGATCGCTAGGGGTTCCGCGAGAAAACTCACGGCGCTCTGGAAGTCTCCCTGAAAATGTGGCACCGAGGCTGGGCAAGGCAGCCAATCTCAACCTCATCGGGACTTCCACGGCCGATCGGTGGGTTGAATTTGCTACCTGCTGCCGGGGCTCTGGAACTCCAGCCCAGCTGGAGCCAGCACATATATCCCCAGAGCCGACTTCCTTGGCCGGCTGGATAAACCAGCAAAGCTCTGGAACCAAGAGTGCCAGAAAATCAGTGGTGGAACTGTAATGAGTAAATATTAAATTTAAGTGCAAGATTATATAACTAAATTAATTAAGACAGGGTTAAAATATAAAACACAGAGCAGAAAAGCCAATTGCCACCTTTTTGGGCTGATTATCAATTAATGTGCGAATTTACTTCAAAATGTTATTAGTGTACAGTAACATATTCACATTATTTTGCAAAGTCAGTTTTTACTTTGAAATGCACTAAAAGAGGCTTGAAACTGGTAATCTTGTGTGTAAACTATCAAAAGATTTCTAATTTTTTGAACCCCTTTGTACGCCTCATGCAAACACTCGTCTCTTTTCCTCTTTTTTTTTTTACCTCACTCATGCCATTCAGCCCATCAAGTCTACTCCGTCATTCAAACATGGCGGATCTATCTCTCTCTCCTAACCCCATTCTCCTGTCTTCTCTCCATAACCTCTGACACCCGTACAAATCAAGAATCTATCTATCTCTGCCTTAAGAATATCCATTGACTTGGCCTCCACAGCCTCCTGTGGCAATGAGGAGGATAGCAAGGATAGACACAAAACGCTGGAGTAACTCAGCGGGACAGGCAGCATCTCTGGAGAGAAAGAATGGGTGACGTTTCGGGTCAAGACCCTTCTTCAGACCGATGTCAGGGGAGGGAGCGGGACAAAGATAGAATTTAGTCGGAGACGAAGTCTAGTGGGAGAACTGGGAAGGGGGGGAGGGGGTGGATGGAGAGAGAAAGCAAGGGCTATCTGAAGTCAGATAAGTCAATGTTCATACTGCTGGGGTGTAAACTGCCCAAGCGAAATATGAGGTGCTGTTCCTCCAATTTGTGCTGGGCCTCACTCTGGCAATGGAGGTTGCCCAGGACAGAAAGGTCAGATTGGGAATGGGAGGGGGAGTTGAAGTGCTGAGCAACCGGGATCCAGGACATATCAAGGATATACCCTGGAGGGATCGGTCAATGAGTCTGATTGGGGGGGAAAAAAAAGAATAAATAAAGTATGGTCATTTTTATGGGGTACTAGACCAAGTGGACCCGTTGGGTCCAAACCTTTCCTGCATTGGTGCAGCACCCTCTCCTCCCCCCCTCGCCCTCCCCTCGCCCTCCCCTCTCCCCTCCCCTCTCACACCGCTCCCTCCCCCTCCATCCTTCCTAAACTTAACCACTTAGCTACAGTATATTGAGGAAACAAGTCAAGTGCTTTAGACCAAACTAAACTGTACTGGGTATTCCTACTGCTAATAAAGACCAGATCCTAACATGGATTAAAATATCTGAGGGAGTTGGATGTGTTTTAGTTCCCAGAAACATTCCTGAACTCACATATTTTGCTTGAGCGGGTGGATATGCTGGTTTCATTCCGGACTGTAACACTGCTCAAGAAGCTTAGCAGATTTAGGAGCGGTCTGTATATTTCAGATTATTGCCTGACACCTTACAGGCCTATTATGACTTCTTGTGCGTTATCTGAGTGGTCCCAAACATTGAAAAATGAATATGACTGTACTTTTTAGTAACCAAAAAAAACATAGCTTGACAATTCAAACTCGTGTACCATTGAATCCTTGGAAGAACTGACACAATGATAAGAACAAAAGATTAGTCTGAAGAAGGGTCTCGACCCGAAAAGTCACCCATTCCTTCTCTCCCGAGATGCTGCCTGACCTGCTGAGTTACTCCTGCTTTTTGAGAACAAAAGCAGTGACTGGTGAAAGAAAGAATTTGCACATAGACTTTTCAATTTTTCAATTTGTGTGGATGTGCCAAAGTATTTCTCGACCTCCACTGAATTATACCAGATTGTTGTTATATTTGGTCCCACATAGGAAATGGGAAATCAGGTGATACTGGCACTCTACAAGGCACTAATAGAGGTCAGACCACTGGCGGAGACTTCAAATATGTGATCATTTCCTTTTGTCTCAGTAGGCAGTGAGATTTCCCTTCAGTTTTTTTCTTCAAGGAGTGTCCCGGCTAAGAAAGGCAATATTGAGCAATAACTACAAAAGTGATTATGTGTCCATGTGCCAAAGTAAGACTTTAACCCGATGTGCTGGATGAGCGAAGGAAAGCAAATGAAATCTTGAATCGATGCAGTAATTTGTTTTTGCAAAGGAAAAAGGTTCATCCTTCCCTTTTGAGTTTCAAGAAGACTTTATTCCATGAATAATATTTTAAAGCGTTTAAACTTTTACCTTGATGAGCCTCGAGAATATAATTTGCCCGTTGCCACTCTACCAATAAAAACAAATTATAAATTTGCAATCAGTCAATAGGTGGGACCCTCCACAGACAAAAAGACTATTTACACAACACACCACAGACAACGGAGGAAATATCCACAATGTACAGATTAAATTACTTGGTTTGGTTGTCATTCAGTCAAATCATTCTTTACATGAGTGCATTCTAGTCATGCACAAGTACAACATTTAATGCAGGAAGAAATATTCCTAATTGCAGAATATAGTGTCAGACCAGGACAATGGATTATAGTGATGGGTGGCACGGTGGCGCAGCGGTTGAGTTGCTGCCTTACAGCGAATGCAGCGCCGTTGACTCAGGTATGATCCTGACTACGGGCGCCATCCGTACGGAGTTTGTACGTTCTCCCCGTGACCTGCGTAGGTTTTCTCCGAGATCTTCGTTTTCCTCCCACACTCCAAAGACGTACAGGTTTGTAGGTTAATTGACTAGGTAAATGTAAAAATTGTCCCTAGTGTGTGTAGGACAGTGTTAATGTGCGGGGATCGCTGGGCGGCGCGGACTCGGTGGGCCGAAGGGCCTGTTTCCGCGCTGTATCTCTAACTCTAAAAAAAAATCTAAATGGAGGGATGGAAAGAACTGCAGGACACAAGTAGTTCAACTGTGTCAGCGAGGCTTTGCTAAATGAAGTGCATTGCATTCATTACTGTCAGGTAACATGCTAATGGACAGTGAGTCAGATTTCCCAACCATGATGAGAAGAATATTTAAAGACGAACTGCCAAGTGCTGGACTCGATGTTTCTGGGCACAGTCAGGTTTTGGTTATCTGTACAGTGTGGCTGGCCATCACTTGCCCTCCTTTCTTCATATTTTGTTTAAAGGCAATATCATTGATTTTGTACAGTTGGGTACATTTGTTCATCGTTCTTCATGTTTTGTTTGAAGACAGTACGGTTCATTTTGAATGCTGCGAACCCTTTGTTCAAAAGACTGCAAACTTATGATAGGTTTATAGTGATGTAAAGTGCAAGCTTAAAATGTTTTGACGGCCAATGTAAACTGTTTCGAATGAATGAATGAATAAGTTTATTGGCCAAGTATGTGCACATACAAGGAATGTGCCTTGGTGCTCCGCTCACAAATGACAACACAAACATACAGTTAACAATTAAGAATAAAGCATAACCACATCAAAACAATAAGGATATAACATTACGGTCTAAACAAGTGGGTGAAAATAAACCAGAGCACAAAAGAGACTACAGACTTTGACTATCACGCGTGGAAAAAAAGCTGTTTTTATGTCTGTCTGTGGCTGCTTTGACAGTCCGGAGTCACCTTCCAGAGGGAAGTGCTTCGAAGAGTTTGTGGCCAGGGTGAGAGTGGTCAGAGATGATCTTGCCCGCTCGCTTCCTGGCCCTTGCAGTGTACAGTTCATCAATGGGGGGAAGGTTGCAGCCAACAACCTTCTCAGCTGTGCGAACGATCCGTTGCAGCTTCCGGATGTCGTGCTTGGTGGCTGAGCCAAACCAGACCATGATGGAGAAGGTGAGGACGGACTCAATGATAGCAGTATAGAATTGGACCATCATTGCCTGTGGCAGATTGTGTTTCCTCGGTTGCTGCAGGAAGTACATCCTCTGTTGGGCCTTTTTGACTGTGGAGGCGATGGTGGCCTCCCATTTAAGGTCCCTGGAGATGATGGTTCCAAGGAACTTAAATGACTCCACAGATGTGACTGTGGTGTTTTTGATGGTGAGTGGGGGGAGGGGAGGGGGAGCTCTCCTAAAGTCTGCAATTAGTTCCACTGTCTTGAGAGCATTGAGCTCCAGGTTGTTGCGATAGCACCAGGACGCCAGCTGTGTCACTTCCCATCTGTAGGCAGATTCCTCCCCATCCTGGATCAGTCCAATCAGGGTTGTGTCACCCGCAAACTTGAGGAGCTGGACAGAGGAGTCTGTGGAGGTGCAGTTGTTGGTGTAGAGAGAGTAAAGGAGAGGGGATAGTACGCAGCCTTGCGGTGATCCTATGCTGAGGGTCTGAGATGTGCTTTCCCAGCATCACATGCTGCTTACAGATTATATTTGCATAAAATTGCACTTGAGTGTTTATTTAACTAATCCTGTGACTCAATTCATAAAGTAGAATAACATTTAAGAAGCACAAGCCTCCAGAAAATGTTTATTTTGGCATTACAAATTTGGGGTTCTTTCGACCATTTTTAATTAAACTTTGCATATATGTGGAATAATTTTTTCTGATGTGTATTCTGCTCACTAACCTTGCCATATGTCAGGATCTTCGCTCGAGAGAGACTTTGGGGAGAGAATGGAGTTAATTTCAATAAGCCATGTTTTTACGTCAAAGTTTATTCATGCAAATTTGAGAAACATCTTTGAAATGATAGGTGGTTGAGATGCTCCTGACCGGTTTTGAACTCGTTTCCCTGTAAAGCATAACTAATAAGCAACCCATAAGCAACCCATAAACTATGGAAAAACACTGTTTTTGTTGTCTTTGTAGTCTCTTTAAGGTTGGGAACAGAGGAAATACGGCACAAAGATGAAAAAAATGAACTTTTTTAATGTGAGATTTGGTCGTTTATAGTCGTTTTACTTTCGAGATTTAATTAAAACAACTTTAGAGACTTGTTCATAACTATAACACACTCCTCTGGGCACAGGTATATCAGTTCCAAGCACAACAAATGTATGCAATTAGTACAAAGCAGCAATATACAACAAACATTATCACCACAGTCTATTCCTCTTATCTTCGGAGGCTTGCCTTGTGAGTCACTTCAGCACAGTTTCTTTTCTTCTCACTGTGTCCTGTTGACTGCAGCTTCTCATCTTTCTGATGGAGTGTGCTTTCTCCCTCTCTGTGACTCCATTCTTTATATTTTCCTCTTTGCTCTGACCTGCTGGCTACCAATTTCCTTTCAAAAACATGTCTGATATTTCCTTTACTATTGGACTTGTCTTTTCGCAGTCAGACAGATTAGACAATAGACAATAGACAATAGACAATAGGTGCAGGAGGAGGCCATTCGGCCCTTCGAGCCAGCACCACCATTCAATGTGATCATGGCTGATCATTCTCAATCAGTACCCCGTTCCTGCCTTCTCCCCATACCGGTACGGCATGGTAGCGCAGCGGTAGAGTTGCTGCTTTACAGCGAATGCAGCGCCGGAGACTCAGGTTCGATCCTGACTACGGGTGCTGCACTGTAAGGAGTTTGTACGTTCTCCCCGTGACCTGCGTGGGTTTTCTCCGAGATCTTCGGTTTCCTCCCACACTCCAAAGACGTACAGGTATGTAGGTTAATTGGCTGGGTAAATGTAAAAATTGTCCCTAGTGGGTGTAGGATAGTGTTAATGTACGGGGATCACTGGGCGGCACGGACTTGGAGGGCCGAAAAGGCCTGTTTCCGGCTGTATATATATGATATGATATGATACCCCTTGACTCCGCTATCCTTAAGAGCTCTATCTAGCTCTCTCTTGAATGCATTCAGAGAATTGGTCTCCACTGCCTTCTGAGGCAGAGAATTCCACAGATTCACAACTCTTTGACTGAAAAAGTTTTTCCTCATCTCCGTTCTAAATGGCCTACCCCTTATTCTTAAACTGTGGCCCCTTGTTCTGGACTCCCCCAACATTGGGAACATGTTTCCTGCCTCTAACGTGTCCAGATTGTCCTTGTTTATTCTCTCAAAGACTGTGCTTCTCACTGCACGCTGCCCCTTTGTGACTCTCAAGAATGTCTCTTGCTTCGATAGCTTGTGGAACTTTTTAACCCCTGGTGGTGCAGCAGTAGAGTTGCTGCCTTACAGCGCTTGCTGCGCCCGAGACCCGGGTTCGATCCCGAATATGGGTGCCGTCTGTACGTTCTGCCCGTGACCTGCGTGGCTTTTCTCCGAGATCTTCGGTTTCCTCCCACACTCCAAAGACGTACAGGTTTGTAGGTTAATTAGCTTGGTATCAGTGTAAAATTGTCCCTCGTGTGTGTAGGTTAGTGTTAATGTGCGGGGATCGCTGGTCGGTGCAGACTCGGTGGTCGAAGGGTCTGTTTCCACGCTGTATCTCTAAACTACACTAAACTAAACTATTCACTATCAAATAATCAGTGCTTTCCCTGCTCGTTATGGCCAATGGTCTGCTTGGAACAACACTGGTCTATTTTAGTGCCCTGACATTCACATTGTGCAGGTTTTAAACAGAATCCTGTTGCAACTCATTCTTTGCACTAATCATTATTTTTAACTTAAAGGACCCATACGCCATGACCATACACCATTTCAGTGCAGTCAATGCAAGTTGAATTTTCATCAACAATCATAAAACATCGTTCTGTTACAGCAACAATATCAGAGCAACAATAATAGAAAAATAGATGCCACATCTGTCCTTATACCTCATTCCTCGACTCCATCCAGGGACCCCGACAGTCCTTTCAGGATGGACAGAGGTTCATGTGTACCTCATTTAACCTCATCTACTGCATCCGATGTTTGTCCTGTGGGCTCTTCTACACAGGCAAGACCAAACATAGACTCAGCGACCCTTTTAGTGACTTTGCTGAACACTCACACTCGGTCCATCGAGTCCTACAGGACTCCCTGATGCATCCCATTCCAACTCCTCGTCCCACTCCTATACGAACCTTTCTGTCCTGGACCTCAACCATAGCCAGAGTGAGGCCACACGGAAATTGGAGGGGCAGTACCTCATATTTTGTTTGGGTAGCTTACGTCCCAGCGGTATGAATGTTGAATTCTCTAACTGTAGGCAACTTCTCTACACAATTCTGAATTTTATAGATTAATTCAAAAAAATTCTGCCACAGAGGGCAGTGGAAGCCAAATCACTGGATGGATTTAAGAGCGATTTAGATAGAGCTCTAGGGGTTAGTGGAATCAAGGGACATCGGGAGAAGGCAGGCACGGGTTATTGATTGGGGACGATCAGCCATGATCACAATGAATGGCGGTGCTGGCTCGAAGGGCCGAATGGCCTCCTCCTGCACCTATTTTCTGTTTCTATGTTTCAAAATGAACGTTCCTCTGAATTAAAGGATGTTCCTTTCTGAAGGAGATGAGGTCTTTCTTTAGTCAGAGGGTGGTGAAGCTGTGGAATTCTTTGCCACAGAAGACTATGGAGGCCGTCAATGGAAAACTTTAAGGCAGAGATAGATAAATTCTTCATTAGTATAAGTGTCAGGGGTTATGGGGAGAAGGCAGGAGAATGGGGTTAGGAGGGAAAAATAGATCAGCCATGATTGAATGGTGGAGTAGACTTGATGGGCTGAATGGCCTAATTCTGCTCCTATCACTTATGACCTTAAAAACAATGATATTCTAAACAATATAATCTCCATTTGAACTAAAGATATTGAACTTTATCAATTGTTTCAATTGGCTTATATGATATACTTGATGTGGGAGATTTTAAATCTTATGTAACAATATTTTTATGTAAATACATGATCTGCCTTTGGTGTCTTCAGAGCTACCCATTTTATTTAAGATCATATCTTTGCACTAATGTTTTGTTTTTAATAATAATAATAATACATTTAGCGCTTTTCAGGATACTCAAAGACGCTTTACAGAGCAAACAAGACATAAAAACAAACAAACAAACAAAAGATTTGTCCAGATTTGTCTATAGGGTTAGTAATTTAAATTAAAAGCTGGAAAATAATCCTATATTCAGGACAGGATCAGCAACAAGTCTGCAACAATGATAAAAAACAGAACTCAAATTTATTAAACAAAATAATAAGGAATGAAGTCATGTCATGTACTGAATTTTATTTACAAGGTGGTGATATCAGATTTACCTAATGCTCTTTATCCTATGTTAGATCTGCAGGATGTTACGTCTGTTGATTAGGGATAAGGTCACAACATAACTGAACAACACTGATGAGTTTCTTCCATGCGAATTGAAACTAATGGACAGAAATGGTCAGTCATATCGAAGTAATGTAGTTCTAGTATTGGTGATCTATTACATGGCTTGAAATGAAAGAACATCATTTACATTGAAAATCTCGGTAAAAAATGTAATAGATGTGGAAGGTTCATTAGAGCAAATTGATAAACTTGTGGCTCTATTGCAACAGTACCAAGCCAAGTCAACTTTATTTGTCACATACATATACAAGATGTGCAGTGAAATGAAAGTGGCCACGCCTGCGGATTGTGCTAAACTACAAAACAGAACAGAATTTTTTTTTTAACACAAAAAATAAATAAATACAGTAAATTAAATGAGTCCCTGGTGATATGAGAGTTAACAGTCCTGATGGCCTGTGGGAAGAAACTCCATCTCATCCTCTCCGTTTTCACAGCATGACAGCGGAGGCGTTTGCCTGACCTTAGCAGCTGGAACAGTCCGTTGCTGGGGTGGTAGGGGTCCCCCATAATGTTGCAGGCTCTGGATCTGCACCTCCTGATGTATAGGTCCTGCAGGGGGTGAGTGTAGTTCCCATGGTGCGTTCAGCACTATTCTCCGCAGAGCCTTCCTGTCCTGGGCAGAGCTGTTCCCAAACCAGACTGTAATGTTGCCGGACAAGATGCTTTCTACAGCCTCAGAGTCAAAGCACTGAAGGATCCTCAGAGAGACTCTGAATTTCCTCAATTTCCATACCACTTGACATATTGCAGTACTTCATTCTGTATGTGAGCTAAGAACATTACATCAACACATTAGAAGCAGGAGCCTGGTCTGCTGTTCAACAAGTTCATACCTGATCTGTTGTTGATCACAGCTCTATTGCTACCTGTTCTGGACAACCTTTAATTACCCCAGCAACAAAAAAATCTATGCTCGCTTTGAAAATAAATGAATTTCTCAACTTATACAATTCTCTGATATTTAGAATTCCAAACCATTTAAAACCATTTTCAAGAAGGAATTACTTCTCATCTCAGTCATAAATAGATGACCATTAACTTATTGGAATTTGGAATAAAATGTTAGCACCAGTAATGGGGATTATGAAATGACTGGAATGATGCAAAAGGTTATAGTGTTTCATTAATATTCTTTAAGGAACAGTCTGTTGTGAACTTCACGTGGCTTAATTGTGATCTGGACTGTGGTGTGTTTTTAAAAGGCTTCTGAATGACTTAACAGGTCACACAGCTGAAGGGAGATCAACAATGATAATACTGCATCTTGCATCTGAAGTAATAACTAAAAATGCTGCAGCAATTTAAAAAAAGCTTCAGTGCACATATATGCAATTACATACTGAACAAATGCATATTTCCTGTTAGTTATTTCTGAAACAGTTCTTTCTGAAATATTTCTGAGATATTTAAGGCAGAGATATGTAGATTCTTGCTTAGTACGGGTAGTTATGGGGAGGAGAATGGGGTGAGGAGGGAGAGATAGATCAGCCATGATTGAATGGCGGAGTAGACTTGATGTGCCGAATGGCTTAATTCTGCTCCTATCACTTATGAACTTATGAAGGGCGGCACGGTGGCGCAGCAGTAGAGTTGCTGCCTTACAGCGAATGCAGCGCCGGAGACTCAGGTTCGATCCTGATTACGGGCGCTGTCTGTACGGAGTTTGTCCGTTCTCCCCGTGACCTGCGTGGGTTTTCTCCGAGATCTTCGATTTCCTCCCACACTCCAAAGACGTACAGGTATGTAGGTTAATTGGCTGGGCAAATGTTTTTTTTTAAATTGTCCCTAGTGGGTGTAGGATAGTGTTAATGTGCGGGGATCGCTGGCCGGTGCGGACCCGGTGGGCCGAAGGGCCTGTTTCCGCGCTGTATCTCTAAATCTAAAAAAAATGAACGGTAAGTCTGTGGTGGAAGTGGCAAATTAGAGACATTGGATCAAATGGCATAGTAACAAGCCTGTCTGCCCATCTTGCCCATACAAACCATCAAGTACCCATTTGTAATCATTCAATTTCCCAGCACTTGAATCATAACTGCCTATGCCTCAGCAACTCAAGTGCTCAGCTGGATAGTTTTTAATTGTTGTGAATTTCTGCCACCACAAAAGGCAGTACCTTCCTTGTTTATTTTAATGTGTCTGACTCAAAGTGGCGTACAGTTTGAAGTGCGGATCCTATTGTGTCTAAACATCATGGCTGCACTACAACAAACTCAAGGTATTTCTTCTCGTGTTAATGCAGGTGTAATTTAGTAAATCGTGAGCAATATTGGCGTAATGAGGGTACAATCGAAGAAATTTGCACATATATTTGGAAGTCTCGGGTGAGCCCTACAATGTGTGTAATGATTTTGATTCACGGTATTCGTGTAATATCTGTCAAGCTAATGTCCAATGGGGTGAAATTAACATTTATATGAATTAGTATTGCAAATCATAGTTGTAAAATGTCACAAGCATTATAGGAAATGAAGTGTCGTGGAAGTAGCTACTGTTTTTGTGGGCGATTTTCATCTTGAATAAATAGCCCAGTAAGAGAGAAAAAAATTAAAACTTTAATAAAAGTTGTTGTCAATTTAGTTAATACTAGACCAAGTGGACCCATTGGGCCCAAACCTCTCCTGCATTGGTGCTGCACCCTCTCCTACCCCTCTCCCCCCTCCCCTCTCCCCCCTTCCCTTCCCCTCCCTCCTCCTCCCTCTCTCACCCCCTCTCCCCCTCCCTCCTCCCCTCCCCGCTCCATTCCCCCTCCCCCTCTCCTCTCTCCCCCTCCCTCCTCCCCTCCCTCCCCCCCCTACCCCTTCCTCCCTAGAAGATAGATTTAAACTTTAAAATGTGAATAACTTAAAAAATATAACACCTATTTCAATGAAACTTCTTCCATTAGCACCAAAGGGACGACGGTGAGTAAGGTGGGCCTAAAATCACCAGTGTGGGATTCTTGGTTTCAACAATATATTGGAATCTGCCAAAACCAATAATTACCATGTAAACATCAAGCGATTGGGAATTTTTAGATTCCTTTTCCGCTGCTGTGCAATTTAGATCTTGTCAGTGAACCCATTTTCTATAAATATTTACAATGGATGCAAGAATGAAGCAGCAGCATTATTTGTCTATTGAATTTTGGAATACTTGTTTGGAGGTCAATTGAACAACAAGGCGTGAGTCAAACCAAAGTATTTCCAGTAACTGAACAGTATTACCACTGAAATAAAAACAGAGAATGCTGGACATATTAAAACAGACTCCATTTGCAGAGTCTGAAACTGAAATGACCAATGTCAATGGTCTGAAATGTTACCTCCCTTTCTCTCTCTCTCTTGCTGCTTGCTGGCCTACTGACCATCCAGAATTTTCTATTTGTATGTCAGATTTCCAGCGTATGCAGTTTTTATGCTTTCGACAGTGACTGTTGGGTTAATCTTTACAGAAACAAAATTTTGTGCAAAATATTAACAAAATATGTAAATTATGCAATGGGTCTTTGTGGAACATTGTGGATGAGAATGTTCTACAAAGACCCATCATTTATTTATTTGCCTCTGTACCCCACAATTTGAGATTTGTAATAGAAAGAAAATCACGTGGTTAAATGTATAAACACTGCTGTCATTTCCACATGGTGAAACCAAAATGTATAAAGATGGCCTTTATTAAAATCTGCCAATGTGCCACTTTAACCACATCCAATTTTTCTATTACAAATCTCAAATTGTGGAGTACAGAGGCAAATAAACAAATAATGGGTCTTTGTCCCAAACATTATGCAGGGCACTGTATAAAAAGTTATTGCTCGAGTGCGTAAGGGTTTTAGCACTATAAAAACATAGGTATCACGTTAAATGTGTTACTGTGGGATTGCTGGGGATCAATGCTGGGATCACAACTGTTTACAACCTATGTCATTGTCTTGGATAAAGAGACCGAGTGTATTGTAGCTAAGCCTACCAATGATGGACATCGGTCTGAAGAAGGGTCTCGTCCCGAAACGTCACCCATTCCTTCTCTCCAGACCCGCTGCCTGACCCGCTGAGTTACTCCAGCATTTTGTGTCTACCTACTAATGATACAGGTTAGCAAATTGAACACACTCAGGAAGAATTTCTGATCAATGCATTCTGAAATTTTGAAAGAATAATCTCGGCAGTGGTACTGAAATAAAATATGTGCTCTCAACAAACAGTTTTAGTTAGTGAATTATATTTCCATGATTTTATAAAAAGAAAAAGAAATGGCATTTAGGTTTCAACTGCATATGATTCTGAAATGAGACCGCACCTGGAGTACTGTGTGCAGTTTTGGTCTCCAAATGTGAGGAAGGATATTCTTGCTATTGAGGGCTTGCAGCGTAGGTTTACTAGGTTAATTCCGGAATGGCGGGACTGTCATATGTTGAAAGACTGGAGCGACTAGGCTTGTATACACTGGAATTTAGAAGAATGAGAGGAGATCTTATCGAAACGTATAAGATTATTAAGGGGTTGAAAACTGCTGGCAAACATAAAAGGGAATCCATGATATATAATGAACGACTTGTAGAATGGGTAGTGGATTAGACCAAGTCTGGTATTATCAAATAATGCAAGCATGAGGGTAAGACTGTGGTACTAAATATGTAATTTACACCTGGCAAAATGCTGGTGGAGTCTTAGCAAAAGAAAATTGGAGTAGAGGAGTAAAGAGGTCCTTCTGCAGTTGTACAGGGCCCTGGTGAAACCGCACCTGGAGTATTGTGTGCAGTTTTGGTCTCCTAATTTGAGAAAGGACATCCTTGCTATTGAGGCAGTGCAGCGTAGGTTCACGAGGTTAATCCCCGGGATGGCGGGACTGACATACGAGGAAAGATTGGAAAGACTGGGCTTGTATTCACTGGAGTTTAGAAGGATGAGAGGGGGTCTTTATAGAAACGTATAAAATTATAAAAGGACTGGACACGCAAGATGCAGGAAAAATGTTCCCAATGTTGGGGGGGTCCAGAACTAGGGGCCACAGTTTGAGAATAAAGGGGAGGCCATTTAAAACTGAGATGAGAAAAAGCTTTTTCAGACAGTTGTGAATTTGTGGAATTCTCTGCCACAGAGCGCAGTGGAGGCCGATTCACTGGATGAATTTAAGAGAGAGTTAGTTAGAGCTCGAGGGGCTAGTGGAATCAAGGGATATGGGGAGAAGGCCGGCACGGGATACTCATTGTGGAAGATCACTCATGATCACAATGAATGGCGGTGCTGGCTCCATTGGGCCAAATGGCCTCCTCTTGCACCTATTTTCGATGTTTCCATGTTTCTAAAATGTAACAAAGATATTAAATCAGCTAAAAACTGATAGACAGTAGAAAGACCAGCTGCACATCGTGGTTGAATAACCTGATCCAATCGGGATGCACCCTTCTTTGCTCAGTGAAGTGAGGAAAGAAATTTCAGTGACCTTGCCAATGATCGTCCAAGCATCTACGGATTCAGAATTGTGACTGAGGTCTGGAGAATTTAAAAGAATTTAACCCTTTTATTAAAACAGAAACATCTATATACTAAAACTCTCATTTGTTTGTTTGCTCCTGAACTACAGCCATAACGGTACACGATAGCACAACAATTTTAGGCCCACCTTACTCACCGTCGTCCCTTTGGTGCTCATGGAAGAAGTTTCATTGAAATCGGTGTTATATTTTAATGGTTATTCACATTTTAAAGTTTAAATCTATTTCCTAGGGAGGGGGGGGGGGAAGGGGAGGGAGGATAAGGAGGGATTGAGGGGGGTGGAGTTGGGGGGAGGGGCAGGATTGAGGGAGGGAGGGGTAGGGGAAGGAGAGGGGGAGGGAGAGGAGGGGAGGGGGAGGGAGGGCCAGGATAGAGCGAGGGGGAGGGGAGGGAGAGGGGGTGGAGAGGAGAGGGGAGGGAGAGGAGGGGAGGGGCAGGATGGAGGGGGGAGGGGAGGGAGAGGGGGGTGCAGGGAGGGGAGGAGGGAGGATAAGGGGGGGGTTATGAGGTGGAGAGGAGAGGGGAGGGAGGGGGAGGGGAGGGAGAGGGGGGTGGAGAGAGGAGGGGAGGGAGAGGAAGGGGGAGGGGAGGGAGGGACAGAATGGAGGGGGAGGGGAGGGAGAGGGGGGTGTAGGGAGGGGGAGGAGGGAGGATAAGGGGGGATTGAGGGGATGGAGTTGGGGGGAGGGGGGGATGGAGAGGAGGGGGGGAGGGTGAGGGGGGAGGTTGGGGGGGGGAGAGGGTGCTTCACCAATGCAGGAAAGGTTGGGGCCCAACGGGTACACTTGGTCTAGTAGAAAATAAGAGCGGGAGGAGGCTGCCTGTGTAAGGTTGGTCTTGGCAGAGGACCCACAAAGAGCTGAGTGGCTGCCTTCTGTGATTGCTGCTGGGCATCCATCAAAGTGACCTTTACCACTCAAGCTTCCAATGTACCAAAATGGAAATTACCTTTGTTCACGATGTACTCGACTGTTTATTAAGTTTTGGGCTTCATTTTTTTTCAGGGATTCAATTCATAAACTAAGAGAAATTGTTTATCCATGTGATGAAACCTTGAAAAATATGGTATGTTTCTTCCATTCTGATTAATCACCTTAAGATGCACAGAGACACGATTATTTTTCAATCTTGGATAATGGGTTTAGCTTCTGTGAACCCATTAATTATGAAAATCTGGGCATTTTAGTAAAATGTCGGGTTGCTGAGCTTCTGATCAGAGATGAACAAAAACAAAGTTGTTGAATATTCGGCTGAAAGACTATTCTCATTATTCATGCATTTAAAGTATACCACAGTTATTCAAAACAGTTATTCTCAAATAATACTTTCCTCAGAAGGATTTGTGTCAAGAAATTCTCTCATGTAGTACATTCTGTCAAACATAAAATATTCATCACTGTTGTGTGATACAGATTTTTTGGTTAACTAAACCAGTCACTGTGTGACTCCGGAAACCATTTTCATTCTGGCACTGTGAAAGGTGTGGAGTCCTTGGTGGTATCCAGTGGCTCGGGGTTCTGCTCAGTGCACATGTCC
Organism: Rhinoraja longicauda; assembly: GCF_053455715.1. Lineage (NCBI taxonomy): Eukaryota > Metazoa > Chordata > Chondrichthyes > Rajiformes > Arhynchobatidae > Rhinoraja > Rhinoraja longicauda. Next base: position 4,186,739 of record NC_135956.1, read on the forward strand.
AACACTGGGCCTTGTACGCTCTCCCCTCCCCGTCACCATGACGCTATCCTCCCACCCAATTGGAGAAACTTATAAACCCTCCCCATGACAGTTGAGAAGTTGAGAAGTTGATCCTTTTTCTGCAGTTTAGCTTAGAGATACAGCCCACTGGGTCCGCGCCGACCAGCGATCCCCGCACATTAACGCTATCCTACACCCTCTGTGGACAATTTTTACATTTACTAAGGCAATTAACCTACAAACCTGTACGTCTTTGGAGTGTGGGAGCGAAGGTCTCGGAGAAAACCCACGCAGGTCATGGGGAGAACGTACAAACTCTGTACAGACAGCACCCATAGTCGGGATCGAACCCGGGTCTCTGGCGCTGCATTCGCTTTAAGGCAGCAACTCTACCGCTGCGCCACCGTGACCGCCCAGTTGAGCACAATTCTACTAACTCCATGAACTCCAACTTTCAAAAACTCAATTTGTCCATTGACTGTGATTGCCCCCATCCCTGAGCAAGCTGTGCATTAGATTCAACATCTCATTGCCGAAAGACATTTCAGTGCTCGAAGCCTCTTGCACAATGAACAATATTTTGGAGGGGGCTCTCACAAAAAAAATTGCTGGCCCACTTTGCATGTATTATTAAGATTATTCAGGGGTCGGACACGTTAGAGGCAGGAATCATGTTCCCAATGTTGGGGGAGTTCAGAACCAGGGGCCACAGTTTAAGAATAAGGGGTAGGCCATTTAGAACAGAGATGAGGAAAAACTTTTTCAGTCAGAGAGTTGTAAATCTGTGGAATTCTCTGCCTCAGAAGGCAGTGGAGGCCAATTCTCTGAATGTATTCAAGAGAGAGCTAGATAGAGCTCTTAAGGATAGCGGAGTCAGGGGGTATGGGGAGAAGGCAGGAACGGGGTACTGATTGAGAATGATCAGCCATGATCACATTGAATGGTGGTGCTGGCTCGAAGGGCCGAATGACCTACTCCTGCACCTATGACCTACTCCTATTATTGTCTATTCCTCCAGACACTGAAGACATTTTATCAAATGTTTTAAAATCATACTTTGCACCATTGAGTTTCTCAAAATTATATTTATAATCTTCCAAGCATTTAATTACTTGAAGGTAGACACAAAATGCTGGAGTAACTCAGCTGGACAGGCAGCATCTCTGGAGAGAAGGAATGGGTGACGTTTCGGGTCGAGACCCTTCTTCAGACTTACTTGATCTGTTTTTCTACTATCCTTGTGGACAACATTAAAAAATGTAAAATCTAAATTTGAGAGAAATTTGATTAGAAAGTTTTATGCTCTTGGCAAGATACAGGCAAGGAAATTACCATTAGTTATTCAATTAGGACATCGTTGAGAGAGGAAATTAAACAGACAAAATGTATGAAAGATCACAAGTTGATTTTTATCTGCTAATAATAACTTATCTAACTTCTTCAAAAATACCCAATGGCAAAAACATTAATTATTATGAATAAATATAATGTCTCATTGGTTGTTCTTGTGTTCAGCTAAGAAGTATTTTCTTTTTCTCTTGCCTAATTTTTATCAACCTCTATGTCTGAATGCAAAGTTAATGAAACAAATGGAACTCAAAATACAACATCAATTATAGAAGAGGAATATCAATTATTTCTTCCATTGGGTATACTATTTTATTTATGTTATCATAATATATTGTACTTTCAAATCAAATGTTATATAAAATTGATGAAAGTAATTTGAGTTTGCAATGTAGAAGTGGATATATATGATACCAGAGTTTCTCTGTTCAGTTTAGTTTAGAGCATGGAAACAGGCCCTTCGGCCCACCAGGTTCATTGATCACCCATTCACACTAGTTCTACTTGTCCCACTTATTCGTCCACTCTGCACCAATAGGGGGAATTTACAGAGGCCAAATAGGGGGGGGAGGAGGGGGGGGGGGTGAGGAGGGGAGGGGGGTGTTGGTAACGCCTTGTATTCTCCTTGCAGTAATCAAATACATTCGCCTCTTGAGAACACATCTGTCCATTTCACCATGGCTAGTTATTGACATCTGTGCAATGGAACTCTATTAAACAATGTAACAAAGAGCCTTCCATGTTTGCTGCATCAAGAATAAACTGCAGCTATTTAAAAGACGTTGATTAATGAAAATCCTGTGGGCGAAATTATTTTGCTATCGTGAGTCTGAAATTCTCTTGCCCCTAACCCTATTTTCCCCAATGACATAATTGTTCTTGTAACATGATTTTCCATGACATGCCATTTTGTCGGACTACAACTATCGCGTTGTAACTACCTGTAAGTGGTATTGAACAACATGAATCAAGAAGAGACCAAATATTTTTTTATTTTTAAAAAGTAAAAGATCTGGTAAGATATATAGAATTTAACCATGGCAGACAAAAAATTATTGGAGATAATCTATAAGAAATCTCCCTGCCTACATGGAAGTTTAATGGGTAGCGTGTCAACGTCAAACATAGAAACATAGAAAATAGGTGCAGGAGTAGGCCATTCGGCCCTTCGAGCCTGCACCGCCATTCAATATGATCATGGCTGATCATCCAACTCAGTATCCTGTACCTGCCTTCTCTCCATACCCCCTGATCCCTTTAGCCACAAGGGCCACATCTAACTCCCTCTTAAAGATAGCCAATGAACTGGCCTCAACTACCCTCTGTGGCAGAGAATTCCACAGATTCACCACTCTCTGTGTGAAAAAAAACTTTCTCATCTCGGTCCTAAAAGACTTCCCCCTTATCCTTAAACTGTGACCCTTTGTTCTGGACTTCCCCAACATCGGGAACAATCTTCCTGCATCTAGCTTGTCCAACCCCTTGAGAATTTTGTAAGTTTCTATAAGATCCCCCCTCAATCTTCTAAATTCCAGCGAGTACAAACCGAGTCTATCCAGTCTTTCTTCATATGAAAGTCCTGCCATCCCAGGGATCAATCTGGTGAACCTTCTCTGGCAAGAATGTCTATCCTCTATGGCAAGAATGTCTTTCCTCAGATTAGGAGTGCAAAACTGCACGCAATATTCCAGGTGTAGTCTCACCAATGCCCTGTCAAGGTCTACGAGTTCACACCCTAACCACTGTGACAACATCTCCTTGATAGGTTCCATGGTTCAGAGAAGCATGCACAATGGGGTGGTGATCGAGGAGGCCAGAATGGTTGGATGAGATGTAGGATTCTGTCATCATGACAAAGCTGAAGGTTCGAAGGTTGACTGGCACCATTAGCCTCTTTTGAATCTGGTATCTCGGTCAATTCAAAATGGTCTGTCTGGCTTTATGAATGTAAAAGCAGTGGTTTGATGCAACCTCGACAACCAAACCATTTCAGAGAGCCTAATTAACTATATTGTGTTTGAGGCACAAAAAGAATGGAAGAATTCATTTCCTGCAGATCCATGGTGGATTTTTACAACAATTTAAAAGCATCATGGTCATTATTACAGGTAACCTTTTAAATTTTGTGTGACCAAATTAACTGGTTAGAACCTCATCATTTGTTACGATGGGGTGTTTACTCAAGCCGACCAAGCATTGCAGGCCTCCAAATTGCAGGTTTATTATTGTAAAAACTACGCTACTAAAACCCGCCACATGTATTTGTGAAAAAGAATGCCTGTGTTTGAAGGGGCAATCATGCTTTATGTAAACCTTAAACTTTTCTTTACATCACTTGTACGTACCGCTCAAGAAATACCTTTGTGACTACGTTGGATAACTGCAAAGTGTAACATCACACCATTTTTAACCATCATCTCACATCATCATCATATCATATCATATCATATCATATATATACAGCCGGAAACAGGCCTTTTCGGACCTCCAAGTCCGTGCCGCCCAGTGATCCCCGTACATTAACACTATCCTACACCCACTAGGGGCAATTTTTTTACATTTACCCAGCCAATTAACCTACATACCTGTACGTCTTTGGAGTGTGGGAGGAAACCGAAGATCTCGGGGAAAACCCACGCAGGTCACGGGGAGAACGTACAAACTCCTTACAGTGCAGCACCCGTAGTCAGGATCGAACCTGAGTCTCCGGCGCTGCATTCGCTGTAAAGCAGCAACTCTACCGCTGCGCCACCGTGCCGCCCTAACCATATAAATGCTTTGCAGAGATGGGAGTGTTTTTAAAATATATATATATATTAAACACGACGACAATCTATTTATATTTCTTCTGGCTGATTATCCTTTGAATGCAATGAAGTGCAAACCGTCCCCTCTGTGTTCCAGCTGGAATAACAACTTACTGTCGAGGGAGTAAGAGGTGTGAACCCATGTGTTAACACAATTGTCAGCCCATGCTGCAGGTCAGAGAATTTTGCTTTGAGTCGGGATTTTTATAAGCCACATTAAAAGACTGCAAAGAATTTTATTTTGTTGTGGGGTGAGGGTCTGAAATAAATCATGAAGTAATTTTCAATAATCTTCTGAAGAAATCTGTCTTTAAAACACATTGCCTTCAAACATGTACAGAAATTCATCCACGGTTTAGTGAAATGAAAAATGCCACGTAATCACAGCGTTGAAGACAATAAAATGAACGTTTAAGCTAAAGTGGACCTCCTCACTGGGATGGCTCTATGCTTTTTTAGTGCATTTGAAAAGGGATGAATATCTTATTAATAGTATTTTTCAAAGCAGACTGAAGTGAAAGGACCTTTTCTTCCCACAATAAACTTTTGGCTTTGTAACGGCAGTTTCTATACCTTCTCAAAGTCCAACTCTGATAGCCATTACTGCTCGGGGATGTGGTGGAGGTAAATCTTACGCAGCACTCTGAGGTAGCAAAAACGAATCTTCCAGACGCTGTTTCTTGATTAATTGGTCTTTATTAAAGTCGCACAAATCAAAAAAAAAGTTCATAACTTATCGCTCTAATCAACTGCTTCCTCTTCAAACAACACAGTCGTTACTGTGTGGTCGTACCGTATGGTAAAACATGGTTTTCTCTCCGTCCTCCGAGATTAAACTGACCCCCAATCTCAGTGGCTAGGCTAGCCTCCTCTACGCCCCTCTACGTATCAAATCCCACCTTCCAAAGTACAGACAGATAGAAACTAGAAATATTAAACATGGCCATAATTTCTTTACAGTAACTATTTTAAGCGTAAATGGCTCCTACAAGCTTAGAAATTGTTGTTTATCCAAAGACTGCAAGTGGTATACATTTAGTTTTATAGCCTTAGTTATCAACAGATACTTCAGACCGATGGAGTTGGAAGAAATTGGCTAGCATCTCCTTATCCTGCCAGTCTCCACTGGGTCACATAGACACTAAGAACATGCTCCCATATATTTGGATGCTTGACTTCCTCATCAGCAGACCACAGTTTTTATGAATTGGCAACAGCACTTCTTCCCAGATAATCATCAACACAGAAGTGGCTCTGGGCTCAGTCCCCAAGTCTATTCTCTCTAGAGTCACAGAGTGATACAGTGTAGAAACAGGCCCGATGGCCCAACTTGCCCACACCGGCCAACATGTTCCAGCTACACTAGTCCCACCTGCCCGCATTTGATCCATACCCCTCCAAACCTGTCCTATCCATGCACCTGGCTAACAGTTTCTTAAATGTTGGGATAGTCCCTGCCTCAACTACCTCCTCTGGCAGCTTTTGTGAAAAAGTTACCCCTCAGATTCCGATTAAATCTTTTCCCTTTCATCTTAAACCTATGTCCTCTGGTCCTCAATTTACCTGCTCTGTGCAAGAGACTCTGTGCATTTACCCGATCTATACACATGACTGTGTAGATCCACATCTCAAACATTCTCTTTTAATTCATTGACGATACCTTTATTGGACAAAATAACAGGCAACGAAAAGTACAGGAAGGAGATTGAAAATCTGATTGAATGGAGCAACAACAGCAATCATGCTCTCAGTGTTAGCTAGCAGAGGATCCACAAACCTGTCTGCATTGAGAAGAAATGCCGAAAGTCAACAGCTTCCAGTTCCTGGGCGTGTATAGCTTCCAAGATCTGTCCTTGCTATTGAGGGCGTGCAGCGTAGGTTTACTAGGTTAATTCCCGAAATGGCGGGACTGTCGTATGTTGAATGACTGGAGCGACTAGGCTGGTATACACTGGAATTTAGACGGATGAGAGGGGATCTTATCGAAACGTATAAGATTATTAAGGGGTTGGACACGTTAGAGGCAGGAAACATGTTCCCAATGTTGGGGGAGTCCAGAACCAGGAGCCACAGTTTAAGAATAAGGGGTAGGCCATTTAGAACTGAGATGAGGAAAAACTTTTTCAGTCAGAGAGTTGTGAATCTGTGGAATTCTCTGCCTCAGAAGGTAGTGGAGGCCAATTCTCTGAATGCAATCAAGAGAGAGCTAGATAGAGCTCTTAAGGATAGTGGAGTCAGGGGGTATGGGGAGAAAGCAGGAACGGGGTACTGATTGAGAGTGATCAGCCATGATCACATTGAATGGTGGTGCTGGCTCGTAGGGCCGAATGGCCTCCTCCTGCACCTATTGTCTATTGTCTGTTGTCTTGGCCTAGCATACTGCTGCAATCACAAAGAATGCTCATCAATGCCTCGACTTCCTTTAAGTTGAGTGGATTCTGCCTGTTGCTGAATACACAATTGAACTTCTGCAAGGGCACGCTCACTGGATGCATCACGGTCTGGTTCAGTAACTCGAATGCCTGGAAATAGAAAGTCTGCAGAGAGTGGTCGACACTGCTTTTATGTCTCAGTTGGAGCTTAGAAAATAAATGGAAAAGAATTGTGGTGGATGCTCGACTCGAGGAGTCCAATGCATGAAATCCGTTTCCTCGGTGTACCGCTTGTAAAGTCGACCAAGCTCGGAATTTCTGGCACCATCAAAGAGGAGCTGTTGTGATATTTTTACTAAACAAGGCACAGCCTGAGTGAGCAAATGGATGGAATAGGAACTGATAGCAGAGATAAATAAGTGAGATTAACAAAAATTAAACAAAGAAGTGTGTCTGGATATGCTATTGTGTCGTTGAGCTTAGCACGAGGAAGAAGGTTTTTTTTGGTGAGGTGTTTACATGCCTATTTTTCCTTTGAAACTCTGGTATGAGGATTAATCTAATAAAGGTATCACAAGGTATGTCAGACTTGTGCAATGTGCATTCTGTACCTTGTATAAGAAAATAACTGCAGATGCTGGTACAAATCGAATGTATTTATTCACAAAATGCTGGAGTAACTCAGCAGGTCAGGCAGCATCTCTGGAGAGAAGGAATGGGTGACGTTTTGGGTCGAGACCCTTCTTCAGACTGGTTCTTCTGTACCTTGTAATACTTTCCTAGTCTGAAGAAGGGTCTCGACCCGAAAGGTCACCCATTCCTTCTCTCCAGAGACGCTGCCTGTCCTGCTGAGATACTCCTAGCTTTTTATAGACAATAGACAATAGGTGCAGGAGTAGGCCATTCGGCCCTTCGAGCCAGCACCACCATTCGATGTGATCATGGCTGATCATTCTCAATCAGTACCCCGTTCCTGCTTTCTCCCCATACCCCCTGACTCCGCTATCCTTAAGAGCTCTATCTAGCTCTCTCTTGAATGTATTCAGAGAATTGGCCTCCACTGCCCTATGAGGCAGATAATTCCACAGATTCACAACTCTCTGACTAAAAAAGTTTTTCCTCATCTCTATTCTAAATGGCCTACCCCTTATTCTTAAACTGTAGCCCCTGGTTCTGGACTCCCCCAACATTGGGAACATGTTTCCTGCCTCTAACATGTCCAACCCCTTAATAGTCTTATACGTTTCGATAAGATCCCTTCTCATCCTTCTAATTTCCAGTGTATACCAACCTAGTCGCTCCAGTCTTTCAACATAGGACAGTCCCGCCATTCCGGGAATTCACCTAGTAAACCTACACTACATGCCCTCAATAGCAAGAATATCCTTCCTCAAATTTGGAGACCAAAACTGCACACAGTACTCCAGGTGTGGTCTCACTAGGGCCCTGTACAACTGCAGAAGGAGTGTCTATTTTTGTGTCTATCTTCGGTTTAAACCAGCATCTGCAGTTCCTTCCTACACAATACTTTCCCTGTTCTGGACAACCAGCGGTGCGGAAAATATTAACAAATGGACCTGTCTGAGCCCTCGGTTTTGGTGGTAATCAGCTGAAGTGTATCTGTAAGTGAGACCGAGTGGTTTGTGAATGGCACATTTCAGAAGGAGATGACATGGGTTGGGGAGAGTGGGGCAGGGCCATTGACAGAAGAACAAAAGCAGCAGACAGATTGTTCAGGAATGCCCCCAGGGTCTGAAGACTAATGGAGAAAAGATTTCTCTGGTGAATGCAGCCTGAATCAAGAGAACAACAGTCAAGGGTGTCTCTCCATGGCATGGTGAGCATGCAAACATTAACAGCAGTTACTCGTGTGATTCCAGGATGCTGTGTTAGACAATAGACAATAGAGGTGCAGGAGGAGGCCATTCGGCCCTTCGAGCCAGCACCGCCATTCAATGTGATCATGGCTGATCATTCTCAATCAGTACCCCATTCCTGCCTTCTCCCCATACCCCCTGACTCCGCTATCCTTAAGAGCTCTATCTAGCTCTCTCTTGAATGCATTCAGAGAATTGGCCTCCACTGCCTTCTGAGGTAGAGAATTCCACAGATTTACAACTTTCTGACTGAAAAAGTTGCTCCCTGGTGCCTGAGTTAAGGATATCACTGAAGATTCTGGAAGAAAAGTGTGAACAGCTGGAAATCATGGTCCATTTTGGCACCAATGACCCAAATAAAAAGTCCGATCAGATGCGTTCTATTATTTTGCTAACTTAAAAGCCAGATGAATCTCTCATTATTTCTAATTGAATATAAAACGCAGTTCAGTGTCATTTAAAAAAAAAAAATTCAGAGCTTCCAAATCTGAATTTAACACCTAATCTTATAATTTGTTTGGGAATCCAGTTTAACAATCTGGCAAGAAATCCAAGTAGTTTCGGTGACAGAATTCCCTGAACAAAAGCAGTTTTGGAAACAGCATGCCCGTGTTAATTAAAACAGTGTGCAGATACTCCATTGCGTTTGATACATCCTTCAGAGCAGTTTCTAAAATGTGATAAAGTCAATTTGGTGAACAAATTGCAAAACTCCACTAGGTGGAGAACAAATGCTTCAATGCTGCATTTGGCAGTGGCTCGTGTTTGTCAGAAGAAAACGCTTCGAGAAGTTGTCCATATTAAATGCACTTCACACAAGTATATTATAGCATTTTATTTTCTATTTTCATATCATATCATATCATATCATATATATACAGCCGGAAACAGGCCTTTTCGGCCCACCAAGTCCGTGCCGCCCAGCGATCCCCGTACATTAACACTATCCTACACCCACTAGGGACAATTTTTACATTTACCCAGCCAATTAACCTACATACCTGTACGTCTTTGGAGTGTGGGAGGAAACCGAAGATCTCGGAGAAAACCCACGCAAGTCACGGGGAGAACGTACAAACTCCTTACAGTGCAGCACCCGTAGTCAGGATCGAACCTGAGTCTCTGGCGCTGCATTCACTGTAAAGCAGCAACTCTACCGCTGCGCTGGTTTCAAATGGGTGAACACCTTGTTTTAAAACATAAAAGCACAATAATATCACTTAAATGACTTGGTGAATTATCCACTGATGTCAGCACTGCAATTATCAACCTGAATTATTGCTATTTGCTGTCTTCAGTTGGATGTGCACTGCACAATCTGTATCATCAACCTGTTGCAGAATGCTGAGAATATCATTTTAAAAATAAGTGATGGGGGTGGAGGAGCAGTCCTGTTGTTTACAATCGGCACTCGATGAGCTCACCACCTCCCATAATCCAAATGTCACCATTTCTCGTTTGTTTGTTTGTTTGTTCCTGAACTACAGCCAAAACGGTACACGATAGCGCGACAATTTTAGGCCCATCTTACTCACCGTCATCCCTTTGGTATAATGGAGGAAGTTTCATTGAAATCGGTGTTATATTTTTTAAGTTATTCACATTTTAAAAGTTTAATTCTCTCTCCTAGGGAGGGAGGGGGGAGGGAGGGGGGGGGATGGGGGGAGGAGGATGGATAAGGGGGGGTTGAGGGGATGGAGTAGGGGGGAGGGGAATGGGGAAGGGGAAGGAGGGAGGGGGACGGGAGGGGGAGGGTGGAGTGGACGGAGGGGGGTGGAGGGAGGAGGAGGGAGGGATGGAGGGGGTAGGGGAAGATGGGAGAAGTGGAGGGGGAGGGGGAAGGGGGGGTGGAGGGGGGTTGAGATAGGGGAAGGGGAGGGGAAGGGGTGGGTGGAATGGACGGAGGGGGGTGGAGGGAGGGGGAGAGGAGGAGGGAGGGGGAGGAGGGAGGGATGGAGGGGGTAGGGGAAGATGGGAGAAGTGGAGGGGGAGGGGGAGGGGGGGTGGAGGGGGGTTGAGATAGGGGAAGGGGAGGGGAAGGGGTGGGTGGAATGGACGGAGGGGGGTGGAGGGAGGGGGAGAGGAGGAGGGAGGGGGAGGAGGGAGGGATGGATGGGGTAGGGGAAGATGGGAGAAGTGGAGGGGGAGGGGGAGGGGAATGGGGGATGGAGGGATGGGAGGGTGGGGGAAGGGAGGAGGGGAAGGGGGGGAGGGGAGGGGGGAGGCAGGGGAGAGGGGGGTAGGGGGGGTGGGTGGATGGAGGGATGGGAGGGTGGGGGAAGGGAGGAGGGGAGGGGGTGGTGGAGAAGGTGCTGTGCCAATCCAGTAGAGGTTTGGGCCCAACGGGTCCACTTGGTCTAGTATTTTATAAAACTGAGGGACGTGAGAAGGCTTGATGTATTGTTTACCCAGACTGTGGCGACAATAAACAGTCCACAAATACAGAAAATACTGAGGAAAATAGTGTAGTTGTATTTAAGAGCAAAGACAGATAAATGCATGACATAGAAAGTAATGGAGGAACGTGCTACTTGGAGAGAGGAGGACAGGTAGACTCTCGGCACCAAATTCAACTAGTTGACAGACAGAAAGCAAAGAGTGGGGATAAATGGGTCCCTTTCAGAATGGCAGGCAGTGACTAGTGGGGTACCGCAAGGCTCAGTGCTGGGACCCCAGCTATTTACATTAATGACTTGGATGAAGGGATTAAAAGTACCATTCGCAAATTTGCAGATGATACAAAGCTGGGTGGTAGTCATATCATATCATATATATACAGCCGGAAACAGGCCTTTTCGGCCCTCCAAGTCCGTGCCGCCCAGTGATCCCCGTACATTAACACTATCCTACACCCACTAGGGACAATTTTTACATTTACCCAGCCAATTAACCTACATACCTGTAGTGTGAGCTGTGAGGAAGATGCTATGCATGCCACTAGTCAGAGGCCTCCAGTCCGAGAAGCAACCTTCCACCATCACCCTTGGCTTCCTTCCATGGAGCCGATTTGCTATCCATTCAGCTATCTCTCCTTGGATTCCATGCGATCTAACCTTCCAGAGCAGCCTACCATGCGCAACCTTGTTAAATGCCTTACTGAAATCCATGTACACAACATCTACAGCTCTGCCCTCATCGATCCTTTTGGTCACGTCTTCAAAAAAATCAACCCAATTTGTGAGTCTCGACCTCCCACGTACAAAACCATGCTGACTATCCCTAATCAGCCCTTGTCCGTCCAAATGCCTGTATAACTTATCCCTCAGAATACCCTCCAGTAACTTTCCAAGTACAAATGTTAAGCTGTAGTTGGAGACAGTAGGACTCGTGGGAGTTTATCTTAAAAGCCAGATGAATCTCTCATTATTTCTAATTGAATATAAAATGCAGTTCAGTGTCATTTTAAAAAAAATTCAGAGCTTCCAAATCTGAATTTAACACCTAATCTTATAACTTGTTTGGGAATCCAGTTTAACAATCTGGCAAGAAATCCAAGTAGTTTTGCTGAGTCCCGGCCTATAGTTCCCAGCATTTTCCCTCCAGCCCTTCTTGAAAAGAGGCTCAACATTTGCCACCCTCCAGTCTTCCGGCACCTCTCCTGTATTTAAGGACGAACCGCAAATTTCAACCAGGGCTCCCGATAGTGTTAATGTGCGGGGATCGCTGGTTGGTGCGAACTCGGTGGGACAAAGGGCCTGTTTCCGTGCTGTACCTCAAAAATAAACTAATCTAAACTTATGGAATGTGCATTCGGTATCTTGTAATACTTTCCCTCTACTGGACAACCAACGGTGCAGAAAATATTCACGAATGGACCTGTCTGAGCCCTCGGTATTGGTGCTCATCAGCTGAAGTGTATCTGGGAGTGAGGCCGAGTGGTTTGTGAATGGCACATTTCAGAAGGAGATGACATGGGATGGGACGGGGAGAGTGGGGCAGGGCCATTGACAGAAGAACAAAAGCAGCAGACTGGTTGTCCAGGAATGCCCCAGGGCCTGAAGACTAATGGAGAAAAGATTTTTCTGGTGAATGCAGCCTGAATCAAGAGAACAACAGTCAAGGGTGTCTCTATGGCACAGTGAATCAATGATTGCTGGCCTTTTCTCTGTTCTGCTTTTCCCACGCCACATCCTGCATAATGCTACTAGTGTAAGTATTCCGTTTGTTGACAGATTAATTTTGGTCGTGTCAAATTATACCCAATAGTTGCCTATTATCTTGGTAGTCAATATCGAAGGTTGGAAACTCAAATGACCGTCACTTGGGGGTATTAGATATGTAGATTTAGATTTTAGATTTAGAGACACAGCGCGGAAACAGGCCCTTCGGCCCACCGGGTCCACGCCGCCCAGCGATCCCCGCAAATTAACACTATCCTACACACACTAGGGACAATTAACCTACATACCTGTATGTCTTTGGAGTGTGGGAGGAAACCGAAGATCTCGAAGAAAACCCACGCAGGTCACGGGGGGAACGTACAAACGTACAGACGGCGCCCGTAGTCAGGATCGAACCTGAGTCTCTGGCGCTGCATTCGCTGTAAGGCAGCAACTCTACCGCTGCGCCACCATATAATTGAGTCAAATAGAGAGATGGACAATGAAATTGCTCAGAGTAGAAACTCATTGTAGAAAGTGGATAGCAGAAGGTTTATGGGTATATAATGATGTTAAATTATTTTAAATTCTGAATCCACTTCATAAATCGCTCATAGATCTCCCGGTGGCTCAGCACTTCAACTCCCCCTCCCATTCCCAATCTGACCTTTCTGTCCTGGGCCTCCTCCATTGTCAGAGTGAGGCCCAGCACAAATTGGAGGAACTTTGGTTATTGAGTAGAACTACCACTCGTGGACAAAAAGCTGTTTTTATGTCTGGCTGTGGCTGCTTTGACAGTCCGGAGTTGCCTTCCAGAGGGAAGTGCTTCAAAGAGTTTGTGGCCAGGGTGAGAGGGGTCAGAGATGATCTTGCCCGCTCGCTTCCTGGCCCTTGCAGTGTACAGTTCATCAATGGGGGGAAGGTTGCAGCCAACAACCTTCTCAGCTGTGCGAACGATCCGTTGCAGCCTCCGGATGTCGTGCTTGGTGGCTGAGCCAAACCAGACCATGATGGAGAAGGTGAGGACGGACTCAATGATCGCAGTATAGAATTGGACCATCATTGCCTGTGGCAGATTGTGTTTCTCCAGTTGCCGCAGGAAGTACATCCTCTGTTGGGCCTTTTTGACTGTGGAGGCGATGGTGGCCTCCCATTTAAGGTCCCTGGAGATGATGGTTCCAAGGAACTTAAATGACTCCACAGATGTGACTGTGGTGTTGTTGATGGTGATTGGGGGGAGGGGAGGGGGAGCTCTTCGAAAGTCTACAATTAGTTCCACTGTCTTGAGAGCATTGAGCTCCAGGTTGTTGCGATGGCACCAGGACGCCAGCTGTGTCACTTCCCCTCTGTAGGCAGATTCCTCCCCATCCTGGATCAGTCCAATCAGGGTTGTGTCATCCGCAAACTTGAGGAGCTTGACAGAGGAGTCTGTGGAGGTGCAGTCGATGGTGTTGAGTGAGTAAAGGACAGGGGAGAGTACGCAGCCTTGCGGTGCTCCTATGCTGAGGGTCTGCGGGTCTGAGATGTGCTTTCCCAGCCTCACATGCTGCTTCCTGTCCGTCAGGAAGTTGGTGATCCACTAACAGAGGGGTTCAGGCTCAGTCAGCTGGGAGAGTTTGTAGTGTAGTAGCTCTGGCACAATGGTGTTAAAAGCAGAGCTGAAGTCCACAAACAGAATCCTGGCATAGGTCCCCTTGCAGTCTAGGTGCTGGAGGATGAAGTGCAGGCCTAGATTGACTGCGTCATCCACCGATCTATTGGCCCAGTATGCAAACTGCAGGGGGTCCAGCAGGGGGTTTGTGATGTTTTTCAGCTGGGCCAGCACAAAAGTTCATAGGATAAGGATTGACTCTCAGGACTGGGTTGGTTGAGCTGGGGTGTGAAGAGGTGTTGGGCTCGTACCACGGCTGGACGAGGCACCGCCTCCCCTCCAGCAGCGAAAAGTTAACGTTCAGATTGTTTTTAAAGAAAGAAAAAAAATTATATAAAAGAAATGTAAACAAAAATTAGAGACCCAGGTTCGATTCTGACTATGGGGGGTTGTCTGTACATTCTCCCCGTGACCGCGTGTATTTTCTCCAGGAGCTTTGGTTCCCCCCCAAAGTCTAAAGAGGTACGAGGATTGTAAGCTAATTGGGTTGGTTAAATTATAAGTTGTCCCCAGTGCATGTGGGGCAGTGTTAGTGTGCAGAGATTAATGGTCGGCACAGATTCGATCAGCCGAAGGGCCTATTTCCACGCTGTATTTCTAAACTAAACTAAACTAAACTAAAACAATAATATTACTCTAAGAACAGGCATAGACTAGATCAGTGAAATGGCCTCCATCCGTGTCGTACGGAAATATGAAACTAAAATAAATGTCTGTCGTGCTTAAAGCCTCACATCAGCACATATCCATCCTGAACTCTACCGCAAATTTGTGGGAGTGATTTTATTAGTAATTTAACACTGGCAATTTCAGATTGTCCGTTGTATATCTCCCCCATATTTCATTTTAAATTACTTTAATGACAAGTAAAATTGGAAGAGTTGTGGACCTGCTATCTGATCTGATGTAGTCTATTTTTTTTCGTTTAGTTTAGTTTAGGGATACAGCATGGAAACAGGCCCTTTGGCCCACGGGGTCTGCGCCGACCAGCGATCCCCGCACATTAACACTATCCTACACGCACTAGGGACAATTTTTACATTTACCAAGCCAATTAACCTACAAACCTTGGAGTGTGGGAGGAAACCGAAGATCTCGGAAAAAACCCACGCAGGTCACGGGGAGAACGTACAAACTCCATACAGACAGCACCCGTGGTCGGGATGGAACCCGGGTTTCTGGCGCTGCATTCGCTGTAAGGCAGCAACTCTACCGTTGCGCCACCATGCCGACCGAACTAGAGTTTTGCTAGAGTTGAAAGTAAAACTCCCTATTTTTGCAGGTAGTATCTCCACCAACAAGGGAAGGTATATCATTACTATTTAGTTAAATACTTCCTAACTTTTGTAAGGTGTATCGAGCATGACAATTTCTAAAATAAGACCCTCCGTACCCTGCTGCCACAACATAACTTCAGGGGAACATGAAACCACACCAACAAGCATTAAACAATAGGTGCAGGAGTAGGCCATTCGGCCCTTCGAGCCAGCACCGCCATTCAATGTGATCATGGCTGATCATCCACAATCAGTACCCCG
Organism: Rhinoraja longicauda; assembly: GCF_053455715.1. Lineage (NCBI taxonomy): Eukaryota > Metazoa > Chordata > Chondrichthyes > Rajiformes > Arhynchobatidae > Rhinoraja > Rhinoraja longicauda. The sequence goes on from NC_135956.1 coordinate 4,202,431, forward strand.
TTCCTGCCTTCACCCCATACCCCCTGACTCCGCTATCCTTAAGAGCTCTATCTAGCTCTCTCTTGAATGCATTCAGTTAATTGGCCTCCACTGCCTTCTGAGGCAGGGAATTCCACAGATTTACAACTCTCTGACTGAAAAAGTTTTTTCTAATCTCCGTTTTAAATGGCCTACCCCTTATTCTTAAACTGTGGCCCCTGGTTCTGGACTCCCCCAACATTGGGAACATTATTAACGTGCCCAACCCCTTAATAATCTTATATGTTTCGATAAGATCCCCTCTCATCCTTCTAAATTCCAGTGTATACAAGCCTAGTCACTCCAGTCTTTCAACATACGACAGTCCCGCCATTCTGGGAATTAACCTAGTAAACCTACGCTGCACGCCCTCAACAACTCATTAATTCTTTATCATTTCCTGAAAGATTTTCTAAGATGACCTTATTAATATTATGTTAATCTGCAGTATGCCCTGTCATTAAAATAGAAATTGACCTCACTTTCTCACAGCCTTTCCACATTCATTTTTGTGTTCTGGGTCTCATGAAAACAAAAATAGTTTGTTTAAAAATAATTGCAAATCTATGACAATTTTAGTCCAATTTAACCAACATAAATAACGGAACCCAGGAGGATTACTAGCTTTACAGCTTGCTTGAGTTTACTTTCATTTTAATATTAGAAGGGTACTATAAGGTTATCCACCTGATTTAATAGGATTATGCACAAGGTAATTTATGTTGTAATGAATTGTCGGATATCTGATATCATATGGTCAGAAGTGATAGGAGCAGAATTAGGCCATTCGGCCCATCAAGTCTACTCCGCCATTCAATCATGGCTGATCTATCTCTTCCTCCTAACCACATTCTCCTGCCTTCTCCCTATAACTCCTGACACCCGTACTAAGCAAGAATCTCTCTATCTCTGCCTTAAAAATATCCATTGACTTGGCCTCCACAGCCTTCTGTGGCAAAGAATTCCACAGATTCGCCACTCTCTGACTGAAGAAATTCCTCCTTATCTCCTTCTGAAAGGAACGTCCTTTAATTCTGATCATATGACCTCTAGCCCTAGACTCTCCCACTAGTGGAAACATCCTCTCCACATCCACTCCTCTATCCAAGCCATTTGATGTCTTTTATTCAATGCTTCTCAATCATTCCCAGAACTAGAATAACTGAATGATGATTAATTAATATCTGATTCTAGGCAGATATGATACAGTATGTTGTGGAGTATTAATATTTATTTGCAAAAATAAGGTTAATCTATGACATGAAATTAAGTAAACTCTAACATGTTCATACCAAATTGTCCCGTGGTAAGCTCGTGACCGTTTCAACAGCTGAAGGCTTCAAGCTTTGAGGAACTCAGTTGCTAATTTTAAAATTAATTTTTACTTCACAGATTGTACTCAGTGGAGATGGAAAGCATTTAGACCTCTAAATTGTACTAGACTCAACCCATAATCCCAGGTATAATGGGTTAGAATTTCGCAGTGCTTTTCTTCAGCAGGGGCCAGGAGCGAATGAAAATTGACTTGCCCCCAGGTGGGAATGTGATGATGACCATTGTCGGCTCATTTTAAGTCAATCAAGAAATTTGAATGTGCAAATCCAGAGTAATACACGTTTGATTACTGCAATGTCATTATGTTGCAACTAATCTCATTGACTATTGACTCAAACATAAGAACTTAATTGAAAGCACACACAAAATGCTGGAGTAACTCAGCGGGTCAGGCAGCATCTCTGGAGAGAAGTAATGGGTGATGTTTCGGGTCGAGACCCTTCTTCAGACTGATGTCAGGGGAGGGGGCGGGACAAAGATAGGGTGTAGTCGGAGACAGGAAGACTGGTGGGAGAACTGGGAAGGGGGAGGGGATGGAGAGGGAAAGCAGGGACTATCTGAAGTTAGAGCAGTCAATGTTCATACCGCTGGGTTGTAAACTACCCAAGCGAAATATGAGGTGCTGTTCCTCCAATTTACGCTGGGCCTTATTCTGGCAATGGAGGAGGCCCAGGACAGAAAGGACAGATTGGGAATGGGAGGGGGAGTTGAAGTGCTGAGCCACCGGGAAATCAGGTTGGTTAAGACGGACTGAGCGGAGGTGTTCAGCGAAACGATCGCCGAGCCTGCGCTTGGTCTCGCCGATGTAGAGAAGGAACTTAAATTGTTGACCCAGGAGTATGCAATAAATTTTCTTGGAAATTCCTGGACCCTGAAAATCAAATCCCTCACTTTTCATTCACTTTTTTGCTTTTGTGCACCACCCTTCCACTCTGTAGAATTTCACCCATGCACTGCACAAGCACCACACCACCCCCCACTCCTCTCCACTCAACATTAGCACCAGACCTGAACTCCTGTCCTCCATGATCCACCAATGGTCCCAATCCAATAACTTCATCCGATTCCCCAGTCCTCCAACACCTTGGCCTGGCGAAGCTGCAATTTGTACCTCTACCAACCACTATCTGATTCACACCCCATTCTTCCATAATGATGGCTCAATTCTCTCAACCATTTCCAATAGTTTAGTTTAGTTTAGAGATACAGTGCGGAAACTGGCCCTTCGGCCCACCGAGTCCACACCGACCGGCGATCCCCGCGCATTAACACTATCCGAAACACAATCGGGACAATTTACACATACACCAAGCCAATGAACTTACAAACCTGCACGTCTTTGGAGTGTGGGAGGATACCAAAGATCTTGGAGAAAACCCACGCGGTCTCGGGGAGAACGTACAAACTCTGTACAGACAGCACCCGTAGTCGGGATCGAACCCGGATCTCCGGCGCCTCATTCACTGTAAGGCAGCAACTCTACCGATGCGCTTCCGTGACCACCCAGTGTTCCCAATTCCAAGCTCTGTGGGGTTTCCCACCTCTCAAGGCTCCAATTATTGTCATCCGACCATTGGCGTTCTCTGAACGCCATCGACACACCCCTACCCCAAGCACAGGCTCACTTCCACACTACAGATTTACTAGATCGTCGCAATTAGTTTCTCAATAGTGGACAAGGGAAGCCATTTGGAAAACATGCAAATGTAACTTTCATATTCACAAATTCTGTCTGCACATGAGTTCCACATAAATTGGATTGCAGGGATGCACTGATGGTTTCATACAATCAAAGAGCATCTCAATGATCAAAACATGCTTGGATGATGAGTGAATCACCAAATAACAAACAGACATTGTTTTTTTTCTTGTTTTATTTCAACTATTTTGCTTACATGCTGTTGCTGTAACTCTGTTATCCCAGCCACATTTCTTTTCTTGCCCAGAAGTCCAGCCAAATTCGTAAGTCAGCCAACAAAGGCAACCCTGTTTAACTCAGCTGCTAGTTCCATCACAGCATTTAACATGATTTCCTCATCTTCGAAAGGTTGAGATGAATAAAACTCTTCTTCTAGCCTTTAAAAACAATGATGTTTATCAAACAAAATTACAAGCAGCATTACTGATGCTGATTGATTCAGTGGTTTTAACAATGTTTTTGGAAATTATTTTTGTCTTCCCATTACTTACAGAAATTCTGTTATCCTCTTCACTTTGAAAGGTTTGATCAGATTACTGAATTGAACAAGATAGGTGGCTGCCATTTTCTTTTTGTGTTAAAAGCTGCAACCAAATTAAGGAACTGTGTAGACTCGCTCCCTGCCCCTTGCCCATTTCCTACAAATCCAGACCAGACAAACTGAGATCTGTGTAAGAAAATAACTGCAGATGCTGGTACAAATCGAAGGTATTTATTTCACAAAATGCTGGAGTAACTCAGCAGGTCAGGCAGCATCTCAGGACAGAAGGAATGGGTGACAAGAGTCAGAGTCATACAGTGTGGAAAGAGGCCCTTCAGCCCACATTGGCCAACATGTCCCATCTACACTAATCCTCTGTCCCTCTCTTCCCCTCCCCTTCCCAGTTCTTCTGTCCCTCTCTTCCCCTCTGTCTTCTGTCCCATAGTTCCTCTGTCCCTCTCTTCAACTCCCCTTCCCAGTTTTCCCCTCTATCTTCCTGTCTCCACCTATATCCTTCCATTGCCCCGCCCCCCTGACATCAGTCTGAAGAAGGGTCTCGACCCGAAACGTCACCCATTCCTTCTCTCCCGAGATGCTGCCTGACCCGCTGAGTTACCCCAGCATTTTGTGAACTGAGATCTGTAATTATTTCCATTGGTTTTGGACTTGAATTCTCATCACAAAGGTTTATTTTGCCCCATGTCTATTATGGCAGGAACATCAGTTAGAATCTTTGAGCATCAGATTTAAGTCAGAATTATTCTGAGCTTGCAGCATGTGGAAATTACAAGCACATTTGTAAAAAAATAATGAGGTAAACTGAATAAATGCAACACAAGCAATGACTGATTCTCCAAGAAAGATAGGTGCCAATAACTTGGGTCCACTGCAATGAAAGATCTCTGAATTTTATCAATTCAACTAGGTTCTCTATCCTTTTTCTATTTAAAAACTATCCAGATGGAAATTACTATGTGCAATATGATCATTGAAGGGCTAATTTAATAGAAACCTCAACATATTCATTTAAAAATGATTTCATGTCTCTTGCTAATATCTTCTATTACTAAATCTCTCGTATGTATATATATTTGTATGTATGTGAGTTCACGAAATACTGCCAAAACGGTACACGATAGCGCAACATTTTTAGGTCCACATTACTCACCATTGGCCGGCGGTGCGCAGTTTCGTTCAAATTGTTGTTATATTTTTAAAGTTATTCACTTTATAAACTTTATACTGTGATTGGGTCTGGCATCCACCACGCCTACGCCATTAGGGGCCCGTTGATCTAATACTTATGTGCCCATCTTGCGCCACAATGGCAAGATGGCTGCCGGGTCCGCGCGAGCGCAGTTGTGGGAAGGTTGACGGGGAGGACCGGCGACCGAGGAGGTTCGTCCTCCCAGCATTCCCCGCACCTGACCTACCTCCCGTGGTGCAGCGCGGCGGTAGGCGGTCAAAGAAGATGGCCGCCGGCAGGGCAAACATGCGGCAGCGCCTTGCGGCCACTCTCCTGCTGCTGGCCGCCACGATGACCGCCCGGGGCCGGGGTGAGTGGATCCCTCTTCCCTGTCCTCTCCCCCCCTCGCCCGCCCCAGGCCCCGGGGGGGAGGGGGGGGGGACACCCCAGTCGACCACTGGTCCTCGGGTCGTCAGGTGGGGGAGGGTTGCCGGGCCTGCAGGAGAGGTTTGGACCCAACAGGTCCTCGGGTCGTCAGGTGGGGGAGGGTTGCCGGGCATGCAGGAGAGGTTTGGACCCAACAGGTCCATGGGTCGTCTAGTGATTGATAAAAATGCAATTGCATTGTCTATAAATTTATCACCGGGATATAGCCATGCACACGCTACATGGTATCATCAATGCATTGCAAACTCCAACATTCAGCTCCACCACAGATGCCTGGAGAATGGATGTTTAGAAACTAAGTACACGTTTGGTATCGCCAACTGGCACGCGTTCAACTCTTGAGTTAGTGATTGGGATGAAATCTGATCCAAAGTAACTGATATTGTTGACTTTCCTGGTGGTTACATTTTGTACTCTGATATAACACAATCACTTTTCAGCCATAAAAATGAACAGATTGAATTTATTTCAGGGAAAATGCTCAAGGTGAATCAGAGAAGCAAATGCTGATTTGTGCATGCATCTTTAAACATGGAACGTCCTTTTCCCTACATCTATGTATGCATTTGCTTTGTGATTCTGTTGAACAACAAAGTCATGTGATGTGTATAATTCCTAAGCAATGCATTTAGTTTCAGACACAGTTTGGCACATTTAATTTGCAACAAGTCTCTACTTCCTTCAAAGGCTTAAGAAGTTTGGCATGTCCCCAAGAACTCTCACCCACTTCTACAGATGCGCCATAGAAAGCATTTTATTGGGATGCATCACAGCTTGGTTTGGGAAATGGCGGCGCTGCCATAGCGGTCCATTTGTCTTTGTGTTTTTGTTGTTTTTTTGTCTTAATTGTAGTTGTGATGTTGTGTTTTTGTGTTTGTGTACTATGTGTGTATGTGGGGGGGAGGGGGGGAACTGTAAAATTGTAAATATGTGTCCCTTCCGAACGGAGACCCAACCTTTGTTTTCTGGGTGTTGTCTCCGTTCCTGCTGCGGCCTACCATCGGCCCAACTCCTGGAGCTGGCGGCCTCCAGGGCTCTGGTTCGCTGAGCCCGCGGACCGGACTTACCATCACCGGAGCCGGCCGTCCTCGGAGGCTGCGGGAGCGGCTGCGATTTGCCTTAGGCTCGGGCCACGTGGATGCCGACATCGGGAGCTCCGGCAGCGTGTTCGCCCGCTGGGGCTTGGGTCGCGGACATTTCACCGTCCAGCGCGGCCTAAAATATGCCGCGGGATTTTTCTCTGCTGGGCGGGGGCTTCAATGTCGGGAGCCACGACCGCCCCGACATGCAGCAACAGCGGCAGCGTGTTCGCCCGCCCGGATCGGACTTATCATCAGCGGAGCCGGCCGTCTTCGGAGGCTGCGGGAGCGGCTGGGACTCGCCTTGGGCTTGGCCCGCTGCGGACCATCCGGCACGGCCTGCAACCACAACAGCCTGACTGCGGGAGAAGACGGCAGGAGAAGGGAAAGACATTGTGGCCTTCCATCACAGTGAGGAGAGGACTGGAGGAGACTCACTGTGATGGATGTTTCTTTGATGGATGTTTCTTTTTTTGTGTGTTTTTGGGGTTGTGTAATTTTAATGCCTATTTAATGCTTTTATTGTTGGACTGTGGGTGACTGAATTTCGTCCAATATTGGATGACAAATAAAGCTATCTTGAATCTTGAATCTTGAATCTTGAACAGCTCCATCCAAGACCGCAAGAAATTGCAGCGAATTGTGGGCGCACCATCACACAAACCAACCTCCCTTCCATTAACTCCATTTACACCTCACGTTGCCTCGGCAAGGCCAGCAGCACAATCAAGGACCTGTCGCACCCTCCCTCTTCTCCCCTCTTCCATCAGGCATGTGGTGTAGAAGTGTGAAAACGCACACCTCCAGATTCAAGGACAGTTTCTTCCCAGCTGCCATCAGGCAATGAACCATCCTAACAACAGGTAGAGAGCAGCCCTGAGCTATTATCTACCTCATTGGAGATACTCGACCTATCTTTCATCAGACTAGACTGGTCTTTATCTTGCACTAAATGTTAGTCACTTTATTCCCATCTCTTGTATCTGTACACTGTGGATTGCTCAATTGTAATCATGTATAGTCTGTCCACTAACTGGTTAGCATGCAACAAAAGCTTCCCACTATACCTCAGTACAGGTGACCATAAATTAGACAAAACTAAAATCTTAAATGCTCAATATGTAAAATAATAAGTGTGCAGTCTTATTAACACATTTCTACCATTTTGAAATATATATTTACTGGGCTTCAATCCATTCTAAACATCTTCACTATTTTTAAGAATGTGGTAGTGTGGAGAAAAACATATCTGAAGTGGTCACGGTGGTGCAGCGGTAGAGTTACTGCCTTACAGCGAATGCAGCGCCGGAGACCCGGGTTCGATCCCGACTACGAGTGCTGTCTGTACGGAGTTTGTACGTTCTCCCCGTGACCTGCGTGGGTTTCCTCCGAGATCTTCGGTTTCCTCCCACACTCCAAAGACCTACAGATTTGTAGGTTCATTGGCTTGGTAAATGTAAAAATTGGCCCTTGTGGGTGTAGGATGGTGTTAATATGCGGGGATCGCTGGTTGGCACGGACCCGGTGGGCCGAAGGGCCTGTTTCCGCGCTGTATCTCTAAACTAAACTAAAAACTAAACTGTCCCCAGCCTAACTTACGTACAGCCCAAACATACGGGTGATTGAGTGGGAGGTTGGTGGGATGGGAATGCTTACTGCTGCATTAGCTGTTACCACATCGAATGCAGAAGAATACATTTTAGTTAACATGTTGATGTCCATTTTATAGAAACATAGAAAATAGGTGCAGGAGTAGGCCATTCGGCCCTTCGAGCCTGCACCGCCATTCAATATGATCATGGCTGATCATCCAGCTCAGTATCCTGTACCTGCCTTCTCTCCATACCCCCTGATCCCTTTAGCAAAAAGGGCCACATCTAACTCCCTCTTAAATATAGCCAATGAACTGGCCTCAACTACCTTCTGTGGCAGAGAATTCCACAGACTTACCACTCTCTGTGTGAAGAAATGTTTTCTCATCTCGGTCCTAAAAGACTTCCCCCTTATCCTTAAGCTGTGACCCCTGGTTCTGGACTCCCCCAACATCGGGAACAATCTTCCCGCATCTAGCCTCTCCAACCCCTTAAGAATTTTATATGTTTCTATAAGATCCCCCCTCAGTCTTCTAAATTCCAGCGAGTACATGCCCAGTCTATCCAGTCTTTCCTCATATGAAAGTCCCGCCATCCCAGGGATCAATCTGGTGAACCTTCTCTGTACTCCCTCTAAGGCAAGAACGTCTTTCCTCAGGTTAGGAGACCAAAACTGCACACAATACTCCAGGTGCGGTCTCACCAAGGCCCTGTACAACTGCAGCAGAACCTCCCTGCTCCTAAACTCAAATCCTCTTGCTATGAATGCCAACATACCATTCACTTTCTTCACTGCCTGCTGCACCTGCATGCTTGCTTTCAATGACTGGTGCACCATGACACCCAGGTCACGTTGCATCTCCCCTTCTCCCAATCGGTCACCATTCAGGGAATACTCTGCTTTCCTGTTCTTGCCGCCAAAGTGGATAACCTCACATTTATCCACATTATATTGCATCTGCCATGCATTTGCCCACTCGCCTAACCAAGTCACTCTGCAGCCTCCTAGCATCCTCCTCGCAGCTAACACTGCCACCCAGCTTCGTGTCATCCGCAAACTTAGAGATGTTGCATTCAATTCCCTCGTCCAAATCATTAATATACACTGTAAATAACTGGGGTCCCAGCACTGAGCTTTGCGGTACCCCACTAGTCACTGCCTGCCATTCCGAAAAGGACCCGTTTATTCCTACTCTTTGCTTCCTGTCCGCCAACCAATTTTCTATCCACCTCAACACTGAACCCTCAATACCGTGTGCTTTAAGTTTGTACACCAATCTCCTATGTGGGACCTTGTCGAAGGCCTTCTGAAAGTCCAGATATAACACATCGACTGGTTCTCCCTTATCCACTCTACTAGTTACATCCTCGAAAAATTCTATAAGATTCGTCAGACATGATTTGCCTTTGGTAAATCCATGCTGACTTTTAATAACTGACTCTAGCATTTTCCCCACTACCGATGTTAGGCTAACTGGTCTATAATTCCCCGTTTTCTCTCTCCCTCCCTTTTTAAAAAGTGGGGTTACATTAGCTACCCTCCAGTCCTCAGAAACTACTCCAGAATCTAAAGAGTTTTGAAAAATTATCACTAATGCATCCACTATTTCTGAGGCTACTTCCTTAAGCACTCTGGGATGCAGCCTATCTGGCCCTGGGGATTTATCTGCCTTTAATCCATTTAATTTACCTAACACCACTTCCCGACTAACCTGGATTTCCCTCAGTTCCTCCATCTCATTAGACCCCCGGTCCCCCGCTATTTCCAGCAGACGGTTTATGTCTTCCTTAGTGAAGACAGAACCAAAGTATTTGTTCAATTAGTCTGCCATCTCCTTGTTCCCCATGATCAATTCACTATGAATCCTATCTTGAGGCACACTACTCATGACAGCAGCAGCGTTATTTTTTAAGTCTGAAGAAGGGTCTCGACCCAAAACGTCACCCATTCCTTCTCTCCCGAGATGCTGCCTGACCTGCTGAGTTACTCCAGCATTTTGTGAATAAATCGATTTGTACCAGCATCTGCAGTTATTTTCTTATATTATTTTTTAAACTGTCGGAAGCATTTAAAGCCTCGATCTCAGTGAAATATTGTTTTAAAAATCATTATTGGCCAGAGATGGATAAGATCAGGCTAATATTGCTTTATTATTAAGAATGACTAAACAATAACGAAATCGAATATGCTTCTCCAGACTTAATGTAACAACTGACCCCTGCAGTTTTCTTTTGCCATGTCGGAACTTGGATAGCAGCCGCATTTCCAACTTGCGAACTGTTTGACTTTGATTAGTATGGGTGGCAGGGTTTATGGGGAGAAGGCAGGATAATGGGCTTCGGAGGGAGAGATAGATCAGCCATGGTAGAGTAGAGTAGACTCGATGGGCCGAATGGCCCAATTCTGCTGCTATCGCTTATGATACTTATGAGGACCCGTATTTGGAATAATAAAACTCAGAGAAATTATATTAATGTCGACCCACGCATGTGAGTATCAACTGAACAAATTCAATAATTTCTTTTTTCACATATCCTTAAAATCTCTACATTTCTTGTATCACCCAACCTGGATTTTCATGCATGAAGCTACACAGGGAATTGAAGTTGCAAGGATTTAGAATGTGAATGGGAGCTAAAATATACTTGAAAGAAATGTTTGGGCAGATCGTGCTACAAGCAATAGAACGCAAATATTCTGTTTAAAGTAGCAATGGCTTAGCCAGTAGCCATCTGGCCACTCATTTAAAGATTACATGTTCATTTCTAGTCAAGCATAAACTCCATGTTGACTGGGAAATTGTTGCATTGAAGGGATGCCATCTGACTCCTGGCTCTTTGGAGGGACTGTCATACGAGGAAAGATTGGAAAGACTGGGCTTGTATTCACTGGAGTTTAGAAGGATGAGAGGGGATCTTATAGAGACATATAAAATTATAAAAGGACTGGACAAGCTAGATGCAGGAAAAATGTTCCCAATGTTGGGGGAGTGCAGAACCAGGGGCCACAGTCTGAGAATAAAGGGGAGGCTATTTAATACTGAGGTGAGAAGAAAAATTTTCACCCAGAGATTTGTGAATTTGTGGAACTCTCTGCCACAGAAGGCAGTGGAAGCCAATTCACTGGATGAATTTTTAAAGTGAATTAGATAGAGCTCAAGGGACTAGCGGAATCAAGGGATATGGGGAGAAGGCAGGCACAGGTTACTGATTGTGGATGATCAGCCATGATCACAATGAATGGTGGTGCTGGCTCAAAGGGCCGAATGGCCTCCTCCTGCACCTATTTTCTATGTTTCTATGTTTCTTACACACATTCCATATCCAAAATCCAATGATTCCATGAAACTATTTCCAACAAAGGGAAAAGGTATCTTTGTTACTCTTGAAAATATTTATCCCTCATCAACATCGTTAAAAGGAAAAGATTATCCATTTGTTGTCATTCAGTTGATGTGTGTGTGCTCAATTGGTTGTCCTATCGATGATAGTATATCAGTGGCCATTGAACTTGTCTTTAACCTGTTTACTGCCAAGGTTTCTTTTTCAATATTGGCCATGGGACGAGTATACTTAGGGGTGGCACTGAACTGGTTAAGGCACTTTGGAATGGCCAAAGATCTAGGATAATAATATGTACTTCAAACCTTTTTTTTCCCCTTATTTTGAAGAAATGCAAGAGAATTCTTTTCAGATCCCATGGCAACCAACTTATACAAAAGCGCCATCGGATGTAATGTTTCCCACATAACCATAGCAACCTGATTTTAAAGTACAGCTTGCGTGAACAGTAAATTGCATTATGGTGTCTTGAGGACATAAAAGGCATTCTATAAACATAAATACTATTTTTTTCCTTTTAGTCAAGTGATAAGTGGGAATGTAGTTTCCATGGATGCAAAGAGGAGGTGTTGTTGCATGAATATGGCTACTTGAGTATGTCATTTTTATGTAATGAGCAATTGGAGGTATTTCTGGTAAATGATGTGTGGAAAACTTCTCCCAGTATGTTCTCCCAGTGACCGCGTGGGTTTTCTTCGAGATCTTTGGTTTTCTTGCACACTCCAAAGACTTACAGGTTTGTAGGTTAATTGGCTTGGGAATAAGCGTAAATTGTCCCTCGTGTGCGTAGGGTAGTGTTAATGTACGGGGATCGCTGGTCGGTGTGGGCTGAGGGACCTGTTTCTGCACTCTATCTCTAAACTAAACTAAAGCAAAAGTGACCCAGCCTCACCATCCTTCCTTTGTACCTCTCCTGTTCACTACAAAATTGGTTCAGTTTTAAAACATTCAGTCATCTCACAAGAAAACAATCTATGGCATTATCGTTGTCAATGGGTTGACAATTGTCATGACCGTCGCTTGTGTTTCACCTGTTAATGGCAGGGAAATATAGAGGATAAGTAGCATGGTCAAAAAGCACAAGGTTGCCTCAAAGATGGACTCGAGTTGAGAAATTATTGCACCAAGGTCTTGAGTTTACGGATATTATATTCTGCAACTGTAACAACTCTTTCTGTTTGGGCAGATATTGTTGTTGTTGTTGTTGTCCGTCCTTTGGGTTGGAAGATGACCATGACTTCACTTTCAGTTGGAGGATTGGTGACTGTTGGTCCGGAAGTGACCGTTGAGGCCAATCCGGGCCCGGAAGGCACGCCCACACGTAGGACACAAGTAGATGGGTGCTGCAGTGGAAGTGGAGGTAGCCCGGGCCTTGCGCGCGGTGCATTTCCTCTGGGCCTCTGCGGTGCGTCTGTTCTCTGCTGCACGGGCTCCTGTGGTGAGCTTGCTGCGCCAGGATGGATGGTCCAGAGCAAGAGACTCCCAAGTACTGAGGTTGATGTCCAAGTCTTTGAGGGACACTTTGAGGCAGTCCTTAAACCGTTTCTTCTGTCCTCCTACTGAGCGCTTGCCCTGACACAGTTCTCCATACAGAAGCTGTTTTGGCAGTCGACTCTCGGGCATTCTGACGACATGGCCTGCCCATCTGGCTTGGGCTTTCCGTAGGAGGGTGTGGACGCTGGGGATTCCGGCCCATTCCAAGACCTCTGTGTCGGGAATTTTGTCCTGCCTCCTGTAACCCCAGGGCCGTACCATTCAAAACCAAAGTTTTGTTTAGATTGGATATTAATTATTCTATTTAACAACATCTGGATCAATGTAGGGGTAGCATCTGGAATTGATATTTCTAGGCAGAAAATGCCTGTGTCTGATATTTGTTAGTATTCCAGATTCATTCATTTGCTCGCTGAGGAGGCGCTGTGAACTGTTTGCTTGCTACTGTATGTTTCATTTTTTTTCCATTGGAACCTAATCAGATGTACAGCACTTTGGTCAACGTGGGTTGTTTTTAAATGTGCTATACAAATAAAATTGACTTGACTTGACTTTACTTGATAGTCTTTCAATGGGTAATAATTATCCAGATTAGAGCTTTTGTCTTCAAATGCGGTGGTGCAGCGGTAGACTTGCTGCCTTACAGCGAATGCAGCGCCAGAGACCCGGGTTTGATCCTGACTACGGATGCTGTCCATACGGAGTTTGTACGGTCTCCCCGCATCTCCGAGATCTTCGGTTTCCTCCCACACTTCAAAGACGTACAGGTTTGTAGGCTTGGTAAATGTAAAAAAATGTAAAAAAGTGTCCCTAGCGGGTGTAGGATAGTGTTAATGTGCTGGTCGGCGCGGACCCGGTGGGCCGAAGGGCCTGTTTCCGCGCTGTATCTCTAAACTAAACTATACTAAACTCAACTTGATACACCAATTGAGGAGCATGAGAGTCGTATGATGGTTCCGTGTGACTTCCTTAATTTTTTATGCTCGATCAATAGTAATAATACTTTAGAACAGTATCCTTTATATTGCTCCCCCTCATTCTTCCCACCAACACAGATCACCTCCTATTTCTCGGCATTCAATTTCTGCCATGCATCTGCTCATTACAGCCTATGTAGATTATTCCACAATCTATCATTATTTTCTTTGCAATTCACAATTGTGTCAACTGTAAATTTAGAAAGTGTGGCTTTTATCCTCAAATCTAGGTCATTAATGTGGATCAAAGAAAGCAGTGGGCCAAAAATGAATCTCGAAGGACTGCTGGCATTTCCTTTCCTTTTTCTTGAAAGAATAAAACAAAACGTTTTATTCAACATAATGGGGTACTCTGCTATCTGATTGTACGATCCCATTTTAATACACCTTCTGCTGACCATCTGGTGCATTGGAGTAGGCCAACTGCAGGCTTCTTTGACGAACCAGTGAGCCATTGTTTTAGTTTAGTTTAGAGATACAGCGCGGAAACAGGCCCTTTCGGCCCGCCGAGTCTGCGCCGCCCAGCGATCCCCGCACACTAACACTATTCTACACCCACCAGGGACAATTTTTTTTTAGATTTACCAAGCCAATTAACCTACAAACCTGTACGTCTTTGGAGTGTGGGAGGAAACCGAAGATCTCGGAGAAAACCCACGCAGGTCATGGGGAGAACATACAAATTCCGTACAGACAGTATCCGTCGTCGGGATGGAACCCGGGTCTCCGGCGCTGCATTTGCTGTAAGCCAGCAACTCTACCGCTGTGCCACTGTGTTGCTGTGCTGAAATTAGACTCTGTAATCTGGCAAAGTATCTCAATCTCCCATTGCCCTACTGCCTCCCTTTCCACTCAGTTATCACTGCACGAGAGGTCTTGCCAGAGGCAATTCTTCCATTAATTATTATATGTCGTTCACAAGGACAAAGGGAAGGGTACATGTTTGGTGACTGCCTTTCAAACACGGGTCCATGCAAAACTTCATTTCACAGTCCTTTCAATCATGTCGATGGGGAGGACTCTGAAATATGCAAGCTATTTAAAATGGCGAAAAATACTTTATTGTGCATCTGCAATCTTCCATTTGACAACAATATCTATTGGGTGAATGACTTTCAAGTTTCAATTCATAGGTTCCAACTTGTCCCCTGCAAATGTTCAAGGCTGAATGTGCCCCCTGTTATATGAATTTTCCCTTCACAGAAGATTCTTTGGGAAACAAACTCCTTTATATAAAGGGCTGACCAATACCTCCAGGTTAACAATTTTAAACCTATGTTGTCTCATTTATCTTATCCATCAGATTTTCTTTGGCATGCTGGAGTAACTCAGCGGGTCAGGCAGTATCTCAGGAGAGAAGGAATGGGTGACGTTTCGGGTCGAGACCCTTCTTCAGACTGAAGAATGGTCTTTGCCGTTGGGCCCAAACCTCTCCTGCACCCTCTCCCCCCCTCCCTCACCCCCCTTCCCCTCCCTCCCCTCCCCTCTCTCCCCCCTCAAAATATAACACCAATTTCAATGAAACATCTTCCATTAGCACTAAAGGGACGACGGTGAGTAAGGTGGGCCTAAAATTGTTGTGCTATCGTGTACCGTTTTGGCTGTAATTCAGGAACAAATAAACAAACAAACAAGAGTCTTAGTAAATACATATATAGATAACCCCACTTAAACGTCGCTTCTACTGCCCTTCCGGTGAATTAGAAGATGCTAAATAGGGGGCTACTCCGAGGAATTTCAGACCCACTGAGTTGCAGTGCTGGAATTAGTCTCTGTAATTATCTTCTGGCAAAGCACCTCACTCTTTGACCTCATTGCCCTTGCTGCTCCTCTTCCTTCTCAGTTACTATGGGCTCTCCCTGTGCCAGAGGTAAATCTTCCAAGTTAATTCCTCTGTGCGATCACACCAGGGGATGGAGGCAATAGACAATAGACAATAGGTGCAGGAGTAGGCCATTCGGCCCTTCGAGCCAGCACCGCCATTCAATGTGATCATGGCTGATCATTCTCAATCAGTACCCCGTTCCTGCCTTCTCCCCATACCCCCTGACTCCACTATCCTTAAGAGCTCTATCCAGCTCTCTCTTGAATGCATTCAGTTAATTGGCCTCCACTGCCTTCTGAGGCAGAGAATTCCACAGATTCACAACTCTCTGACTGAAAAAGTTTTTCCTCATCTCCATTCTAAATGGCCTACCCCTTATTCATAAACTGTGGCCCCTGGTTCTGGACTCCCCCAACATTGGAAACATGTTTCCTGCCTCTAACATGTCCAACCCCTTAATAATCTTATACGTTTCGATAATATCCCCTCTCATCCTTCTAAATTCCAGTGTATACAAGCCTAGTCGCTCCAGTCTTTCAACATAAGACAGTCCCGCCATTCCAGGAATTAACCCAGTGAACCTACGCTGCAAACCCTCAACAGCAAGAATATCCTTCCTCAAATTTGGAGACCAAAACTGCACACAGTACTCCAGGTGCGGTCTCACTAGGGCCCTGTACAACTGCAGAAGGACCTATTTGCTCCTATACTCAACTCCTCTCGTTATGAAGGCCAACATTCCATTGGCTCTCTTCACTGCCTGCTGTACCTGCATGCGCAGGGTCTCGACCCGAAACGTCACCCATTCCTTCCCTCCAAGATGCTGCCTGACCCGCTGAGTTACTCCAGCATTTTGTGATACCAGGGGATGGGATCATCATGGAAAGCATTGTGCCCCATACTATATTTACGAAGTGTTAGCCATAGTAAGAAAAAATAAATGGAAAATCAAATAACATCACTTCTATATTCCATCTCTAATCGGTATATTATTCTAAGAGGATTGTGCCAATTATCTTTTGCGCGAGTTTGTGCAACTAAGTGGCAGAGATTTATGATGGATGATTTTCAGAAGCCAATAGATGAAAAAAAATTCTGAAGTGATATTTGGTAGCAGACACATTTTGAATTTAGCCACTTCTATATTTTGTTGGAAATATATTGGTGCACTCTTTCCTTGAAACATTCACAACATTCCTGGCTTGCCTTATGCAGAATGAATAAATTCTATGTTGTTATGTAGCTGCTAACTTCACAGTTTGGACCAAATTAGTCAGGGTGAGACTGATTTCTGCAGGGAAGTTTGTGATCAGGGGAGAGTTTGAAGAGAGAGATTAATAAGTGAGGGGAGGAACCCTTAATGTTCCTCTTTAAATTGCAACCTGGAATCTTGAACTGAAACCACCAGAGCAGACTGAAGATTAATGTTCCTTATGAAGGAAACCCTTGATAGTGCAACAGTGCTTTGTCACTGGGCTTATATAACAAGTCCTCGAATGTGGTTGAAATATTCCAACATGATGGTTTTCCTTCAGTACTTCTGTAGCCCAAAGGTTAAGAGTTAAGATTTAAGCAAACCAGTTTGGCACAGTGGCATAGCGGTAGAGTTGCTGCCTTGCAGCGCTTGCAACACCAGAGATCCCGGTTCAATCCTGGCTACAGATGCTTGTCTGCATGGAGTTTGTACGTTCCCCCTGCGACCACGTTGGTTTTCTCCAAGGTATTCGGTTTCCTCCCATACTCCAAAGACGTACAAGTATGTAGCTTAATTGGCTTTGTGTGTGTGTGTGTAAATTGTCCCTAGTGTGTGTCGGATAGGTGCTAATGTGCTGGGATCGCTGGTCGGCGCGGACTCGGTGGGCCGAAGGGCCTTTTTCCACGCAGTATCTCCAGCGTAATTGAAGGCTGACAGGTTCCAGTCCTGGTTTTCGGATGAATAACCAAGATTACTTTCCCAGCCAAGAGTTATTGAAAAAAATTGTTGTCATTGTGGTGAGTTTCAAGTTATTCAAGTTAATTGGAGTTTATGCTTTCCGGATCATTACCAGATTAATTTTATCTTTTAATTCACTTGAGGTAACTTATTGCTGAACTTAGTTCACCATGTCCTCCATTATCGAGTGGTATGTGCAGCTGTGCTGGGGTGAATACGAGAGTATTTCAAGGCAGTAATGCATCTTGAGCATTGATATGACATTGATAAATCATTTGCACTTTGTTATCTGAGTCCCTCAACGTGTTACCACATTGAAATATATTCCATACCATCTGTTATTCCATTTGCTGCAGATATTTATTGCATCTCTCCTATCAACACTTTGATTAATATCTGAGTGACAGGGTCATAAATGACAACAGATAGCAATGAAAAAATAATTGCTGATAACACACCAGAATGAGTCCATACTGTAACCCTCGATTACAAGTTCCTTTGCATTTCAAGTGTTCATCTTTCATCTTATAGTATTCTCATCTGACATTGCGTATCCAGAGATATGTTAATGTAATCACTTGCATCTTTCTCACTGGGAAATGTTCACACCAATATTTCCTTGAGGGGTGTATTTAATTCCTTAGATTTTCTTCAAAATTTGCCCTTTGTCCATGGATTTAAATAATTTTACCCAACCTTTATTTGTCAATTTTAATAAACATAAAATGTGTTATTGTAAATTAAATAAGCATAAACAATTAATCATACAATTTCAACATTAGCAGCACACCGCTGTGATAACTTGAAGGAAATACGTTTGAGTGCTTCTCAATGCAATAATTGCAGGCTTTTTATAGACATAATACATAAAGAATTGAGCAGTTCTCAGGGATGATAAAAGTGGATTAGAAACATAGACAAATAGCGGTGCAGGAGGAGGCCATTTGGCCCTTCGAGCCAGCACCGCCATTCAACATGATAATGTCTGATCATCTAAAATCAGTACCCTGTTCCTGCTTTTTCCCCATAACCCCTTGATTCCTTTAGCCCTTAGAGCTAAATCTAACTCTCTTTTGAAATCCTCTCTCGAATCTCTCTTGATCTGTTCCTTCTTATTCGACCGAATTGTCAAGCAAATCATAGAAAATCCATAACAGATTTATCAGTAATGGATGCTATTTACAGATGTCAATCACAATAAATTCAGTAAAAAAGGAAATTAGTGAAATATTATCTGCAATCAAGGTGGCATCTGTGACAATTCTTTCAGTGATAATGTTGCTTTTGGTGAATTATGACAATGATATTTTTTGCATAATTATTAGGTTGTGGCAATAAAGCAGACCTGATCATTTTCAATATTTTTTTTAGACAATAGACAATAGGTGCAGGAGGAGGCCATTTGATCCAGCACCGCCATTCTATGTGATCATGGCTGATCATTCTCAATCAGTATCCCGTTCCTGCCTTCTCCCCATACACCCTAACTCTGCTATCCTTAAGAGCTCTATCTAGCTCTCTCTTGAAAGCATACAGAGAATTGGCCTCCACTGACTTCTGAGGCAGAGAATTCCACAGATTTACAACTCTCTGACTGAAAAAGTTTTTCCTCATCTCCGTTCTAAATGGCCTACCCCTTATTCTTAAACTGTGGCCCCTGGTTCTGGACTCCCCCAACATTGGGAATATGTTTCCTGCCTCTAACGTGTCCAACCCCTTAATAATCTTATATGTTTCAATAAGATCCCCTCTCATCCTTCTAAATTCCAGTGTATACAAGCCTAGTCGCTCCAGTCTTTCAACATACGACAGTCCCACCATTCCGGGAATTAACCTAGTAAATCTACGCTGCACGCCCTCAATAGCAAGAATATCCTTCCTCAAATTTGGAGATCAAAACTGCACACAGTACTCCAGGTGCAGTTTCACTAGGGCCCTGTACAACTGCAGAAGGACCTCTTTGCTCCTATACTCAACACCTCTTGTTATGAAGGCCAACATTCTATTGGCTTTTTTTACTGCCTGCTGTACCTGCATGCTTCCTTTCAGTGACTGATGCACTAGGACACCCAGATCTCGTTATACGTCCCCTTTTCCTAACTTGACACCATTCAGATAATAATCTGCCTTCCTATTCTTACCACCAAAGTGGAAAACCTCATACTTATCCACATTAAACTGCATCTGCCATGCATTCGCCCACTCACACAACCTGTCCAAGTCACCCTGCAACCTCATAGCATCTTCCTCACAGTTCACACTGCCACCCAGCAAATGTCTGCAAATTTGCTAATGTTTCTTTTAATCCCTTCATCCAAGTCATTAATGTATATTGTAAATAGCTGCGGTCCCAACACCGAGCCTTGCGGTACCCCACTAGTCGCTGCCTGCCATTCTGAAAGGAACCCATTTATCCCCACTCTTTGCTTTCTGTCTGTCAACCAATTTTCTATCCATGTCAGTACCCTACCCCCAAAACCATGTGCTCTAATTTTGCCCACTAATCTCCTATGTGGGACCTTGTCGAAGGCCTTCTGAAAGTCGAGGTACATTACATCCACTGGCTCTCCCCTGTCCATTTTCCTAGTTACATCCTTAAAAAAAGAAAAAAGAAATGATACTAATAGAGCAAATGTTGGAGGTTCCCAGCCAGAAACTGCACCTACCTATTTTCTCCAGAGATGCTACCCAATCCGTCGAATTGCCCTAGCATTTTGTGTCTATCTTTGGTATGAACCAGCTTCCGCGGTTCATTTTTATTAGAGTAAAATGTTGGTAGAATAATTTGTTGTGCAATTGTACACATCATTTTGGTACTAACGTAGCAAAGCAAATATCGAGCACAATTTGAAGTGATTGAATTATTTCTCTTTCATCGTGGATACTTTTGGCTGTGTTATCTTCATTTGAAAAAGCGAAATCATCACTAGAGTCATAGAGTGATACAGTGTGGAAACAGGCCCTTCGGCCCAACGTGCCCACACTGTCCAACATGTCCCAGCTACACCAGTCCCACCTGCCTGCGCTTGGTCCATATCCCTCCAAACCTGTCCTATCCACGTACCTGTCTAACTGTTTCTTAAATGCTGGGATAGTCCCTGCCTCAACTACCTCCTCTGGCAGCTTGTTCCATACTCCCACCACCAGTTGTATGAAAAAGTTACCCCTGAGATTCCTATTAAATATTTTCCCCTTCACATTAAACCTACTGTATGTCCTCTGGTCCTCGATTCACCTACTCTGGGCAATAGACTCTGTGCATCTACCCAATCTATTCCTCTCATGATTTTAGGCACCAATATATTTTTCTGTAACAGGAGGTGAAAGCATTGTCTTTCATTTTGCGAGCTGCTGCCTTTCAGTTGTAAACTAAGATGTAAAACCTGAGGGCTGCAGATGCAGGTGTTGGGTGAAGTATAAAAGATGGCAGAGTGTTAACTTTTTTCATACCATTAGATATGTTCGTGCTACATACAATGCCACAAACTCCATTGCAAGAGATGCCACTTTTACATAACTTTGTATGTCTTGTCCGTGATTTTGCATTTGTGAAACTGGAGTGTGAGAATCTAAGGGACGTGAAAAGTAAAGCCAAACGTGCAGATGTGACGTAAATGGACGTATTTGAATCGAGTGAGGATGAGAAATCCCAGCCTCATCCTGATGAGATGGGGCTGTGGCTTCTCACTGTCACTACCCTGGCTCATTCTCGGAAATAGAAGAGGAATTGGCTTGGAAATATACCGTGATGCAGTCTTTTCAACTTTCCACTTGTCTGATCTTGCACAGAAGAGATTCCTGGCTTAAAAGTCATCACTCTTGTGAATATTGGATATCATCACAAGGGCGGCACAGTGGCACAGCGGTAGAGTCATTGCCTTTATAGCCCCAGAGATCTGGGTTTAATACGGGTGTTTGTCTGTTGCGAGTTTGTACGTTCTCCCCGTGACCTGTGTGGGTTTTCTCCGGGATCTCCGGTTTCCTCCTGCACTCCAAAGATGTACAGGTTTGTAGGTTAATTGGCTTGGTTGAATTGTAAACTGTCCCTAGTGTGTGTAGGATAGTGTAAGTGTGCAGGGATTGCTGGTCGGCATGGACTCAGTGGGCCAAAGGGCCTGATTCCGCGCAGCAATTCTAAACTAAACTAAACTAAGATGTATTTCTCCCCTATATCAAGACCAGGCTGGTCTCTTTCACCTGGTTTCCTCCAATCATACAAAATCAAATTGAAAAATCCACTCCTGCTAAATTCTTTGGAAGAGACCATGGAAAAAAACCTAACTTGACTTCATTGGATAGTTTCCTCTCAAAATGCAATCACTGCTGTTTTCGAAGGAAATATGGCACCCAATTTGCATTGAGTAAATTCCAAAAAACAACAAGAAATAATCACCAAATAATTGATTTTGATGATTAATAGAGGATTAATACTGGTGAGACCTTCTCTATTGTTCTTCAAAATAGTTCCAAATGGTTGTTTTATATTCATCAGAAAGGCAAACAGACGATCTATTTCATCCCAAAGATGTTCATGTTTTATTCAGAGATTTGCAGTGGAACTTGAAACCACAACCTGCGTATTCAAAAGCAATTATGTCATTTACTGAGCCGAAACTAAGCTCGAGTCTGGAAGAGATGCCCGTACCATTTGACTAAATGCTTTCATTAGCAGACATGCAGCACAGTTCCTTGAAAGCAGAACTCCAGGGCTAGTATGCTCTGCTACTATGATATCTTACAATCTACTTCAGGGTATTGTAACATCTCTAATAAAATTGAAGCCTGAAGATGCTTGCTGGATCAGATCTTTTGGCTAGAGAGCTGACTGACTGTGACATTTGACTGAGCTGTACTGTGATTATCGCCATGGGTTCACTCAGCCGTCTTGTGCTGATAGTCCAGTTTGAGTGAGTACTGACTGCACTGTTGGAGGTGCCATCGTTTTATTGAAAACTTATGTTGATGCTCCACATCGGTTTCCAAGTAAGTGTTCATGAACCCAAGGTTCTCTATTGTTCAAAGGTTACAACAGGATTATTGTGAACTGAGAAATTGGGGCAATGGATGGCAGATAGAAACATAGAAACATAGAAAACATAGGAAATAGGTGCAGGAGTAGGCCATTCGGCCCTTCGAGCCTGCACTGCCATTCAATATGGCTGATCATCCAGCTCAGTATCCCGCACCTGCCTTCTCTCCATATCCCCTGATCCCCTTAGCCACAAGGGCCACATCTAACTCCCTCTTAAATATAGCCAATGAACTGGCCTCAACTACCTTCTGTGGCAGAGAATTCCACAGATTCACCACTCTCTGTGTGAAAAAAAACTTTCTCATCTCGGTCCTAAAAGACTTCCCCCTTATCCTTAAACTGTGACCCCTTGTTCTGGACTTCCCCAACATCGGGAACAATCTTCCTGCATCGAGCCTGTCCAACCCCTTAAGAATTTTGTAAGTTTCTATAAGATCCATAAGATTAAATTTAACTCAGACTGGTGTGAGCTATGCATTTTGCTGAGTTAAATCAGGGTAGCACTTACACTAGACGAAACCAAACAAAACAAAAGAGTAAATGGTAGAAGCCTGCAGAGTGTTGCAGAATGGAAAGATGTAGGGATGTGTGGGTACATCGTTCCTTGAAAATGCTGACTCAGGTAGAAAGGATGGTGAAGAAGGCGTTTGGCACATATGCTTTCATCAGTCAGGATATTGCGTACAGGGG
Source organism: Rhinoraja longicauda (assembly GCF_053455715.1). NCBI lineage: Eukaryota > Metazoa > Chordata > Chondrichthyes > Rajiformes > Arhynchobatidae > Rhinoraja > Rhinoraja longicauda. The sequence continues at coordinate 4,225,561 of NC_135956.1, forward strand.
TTGGCATGTTATGTTGCAACTGTAAAAAAATATTGGAGAGATTATTGGAGTATTGTGTGCAGTACTGGTCACCCAGCTATAGGAAGGCTGTCATTAAAGCTGAAAAGATGACCACTGGGTAGCGCCGTGATGGCGGCCTCGCCTACAGTCTGTCTGTCATTTTCGTCCTTTTTTTGTTATTTTGGTGAGTTTGTGTTGATGTTCTCTGGTTTATTTTATGTGGGGGGTGGGGGAGGGGGTCGGGGGAAACTTTTTTTCAATCTCTTACCTTGCCGGAGATGCGATTGTTTTCCGGGTCGCATCTGCGGTCGCTCTGCGGCCTAACATCGTGGAGCTGGAGGTCTTGCCTGGGACTGACTTTGAGCCCCACCGCGGGGCGTGGACTTGCCATCAGAGCGTGCGACTCCTTGCCCCGATCGACGCTCCAACGGACTTTAACATGAAGGAGCTCACGGTCACGGGTTGAGACTGAAGTCGGGAGCTCCGAGCCGCATGAGGATCGACTAGCCCCGACCCGGGGCAGATCGCCCGGCACGGGGGAGCTGAGATTCCCCCCTGATGCAGGAGCTGGATCGCCCCGATGAGGAAGACCCACCGCCGGCTACGGGAGTCAAGATCATCCCGTCAACGGAAGGTTAGAGGCCCCCGACTGTGGGAGAACAAAGAAGGGAGAGATTGAACTTTTTTTCCCCTTCCATCACAGTGAGGAATGTGGAGGAGTCACTGTGGAGAATGTTCATGTTAAATGTATTTTGTGTGCCCTGTTGCTTTTTTTTTATTGTTATGGCTGTATGGCGAATGATTGTGATTGATTGTGATCCTGAAAAGGTGCAGAGAAGATTCACAGGATATAGTTGGAACTGGAAGGGCTGAGTTGTAAGGAGAGGCGGGATAAGCGGGCAACTTTTATTTGATGGAATGTACAAGGTTGGCTGGTGACCTCGAGTAGATAAAACCACGAGGGAGGTAGATAACGAAGGTGGTAAAGGGAGATGGTCGTGAACTTTCCAGCATGGCGGCACAGCGGTAGAGTTGCTGCCTTACAGCGAATGCAGTGCCGGAGACTCAGGTCGATCGTGACTACGGGCGCCGTCTGTACGGAGTTTGTACGCTCTCCCCGTGACCTGCGTGGGTTTTCTCCGAGATCTTCGGTTCCCTCCCACACTCCAAAGACGTGCAGGTTTGTAGGTTAATTGGCTGGGTAAAATGTAAAAATTGTCCCTAGTGTGTGTAGGATAGTGTTAATGTGCAGGGATCGCTGGGCGGCGCGGACTCGGTGGGCCGAAGGGCCTGTTTCTAAATCTAAAATCTAAATCTAAACTTTTTTCCCCAGGGTCAAGGAGTCTAAATTTAATGGGCATGGATTTAAGGTGAGAGGGGAAAAATTTAAACGGGACCAGAGGGACATTTTTTTCCGCTTTGGTTATGGTGGATATAAAGAACAAGATCCCAGAGGCAGGAGTAGAGCTGGCCACAAATTACAATGTTTAAAAGACGTTTAGATGGGTACATGGATAGGAAAGGTTTTGGGGGGGGTATATATCAGATAGTCATTCTGGTCATCATAGACATATTGGGCCAAAGTGCTTACTTCCATGCTGTATGCCCACATGACTCGATGAACTGGAGAGTTCTCCTTCTGGTCATTGTGTCCATTTCAGGAACAAGATCTTGAGAACCAGATACTTTGGTCCCAGTGCTGTTCCGTGGGATTGTGTTGTGTGAAAATTCGCCCAGCCAAGTTGTCCTGTTTTGCTGCAACTACTGCAGCCGAAAAAATGAAAAGCACTTGGCAACATTTCAAAGTCAAATGGCGCAATATGCGTCCAATCTATTTAAGGCAGGTTTCAGTGCTGAAACAGCAGCCGCTCATTTGATTGAGATAATTAAAATGTACCGGCAGAGTCAGGGTGTTGATGTAAACAGGATCTCATACGCAACAATATTTACATCGCCAGAGGGCCACAAACAAGACTCCATTCAATCTTTCCAATCTTTGCAGAAAATCCTACAAAATGTTTTGGCAAGTGATTATTGTCAGAATTGCAGTTTAGGAATTATTAATTAATTAAAATAGGCTTACTGTACTTTACTGTACTTTACTGTAAAAATAAGCAATTACACACACAATCATAAACCAACACAAAACAACAAAAAAAACATCCATCACAGTGAGTCTCCTCCAGTCACCTCCTCACTGTGATGGAAGGCCAGAATGTCTTTTCTCTTCCCCTGCCGTCTTCTCCCATGGTCAGGCTGTTGAACTTGCCACATCGGGGCAGTCGTGGCTCCCGACATTGGAGCCCCCGCCGGGCGGAGAAAATCCCGCAACCTGTTTCAGGCCGTGCCGGACGGTGAAAGGTCCGCGACGGGCCGACCCAAGCCACACAACTCGTGGCGGGCGAAGACGCTGCCGCTGCCGGAGTTCCCGAAGTCGGCCCCCACCCAGGGACCTGCGAGCTTCCGATATCCACGCAGCCCGCGGCCGGAGCATCCGGAGCCTCCGAAGGCGAGTCGCAGCCGCTCCCGCAGCGCCACCACAGCCTCCGAAGGCAGCCAGCTCCGCAGGTGGTAAGTCCGGTCCGTGGGCTCTGCGAACCAGAGCCCAGGTGGTCCCAGCTGGAGGCCGCCAGCTCCAGGTGTTTGGCCGATGGTAGGCCGCAGCGGGAACGGGCTGCGTGGACGTCGGAAGCTCGCAGGTCCCTGGGTGGGGGCCGACTTCTGGAACTCCGGCAGCGGCAGCGTCTTCGCCCGCCACGAGTTGTGTGGCTTGGGTCGGCCCGTCGCGGACCTTTCACCGTCCGGCACGGCCTGAAACAGGTTGCGTCTCCGTTCGGAAGAGACAATTTTACAGTTCCCCCCCACACACATAACACACAACCACAAAAAACACTACATCACATCTAAACACTACAATTAAGACAAAAAACACAACAAAAACGCAAACGACAAATGGACTGCAGGTGAGCCGCAGCTGCTTGTGTTACGCCGCCACTTCCTTCATAATAACGCACCCTTTGATTCCTTTTTACCGAAGTGTATAACCTCACACTTAAACCCCATTTAAAACTCCATTCACCAGGTCTTGGATTCTTACTCATCCTCTCTATTTCCAGTTGCAAAATCATAATGGCATCATAACAACATGTCTTCCCACCTATTTTTATAGCAATGGCCAATTTGGAATCTTTATATTTTACTCCTCCAAGTTATTAATGTCCCCGGTAGACAATTAAGGGGTAAGAACCAATCCCGGGGGAATTCCAAATCTCATCTCCTACGGCAACATTTCTTACTTTAACCATAATCTTCAGGCAACTTTAAATCATCCTACCACAACCAGAGAGCAGTGCTGAACTACTATCTACCTCATTGATGACCCTCGGACTATCCTTGACTGGACTTTGCTGGCTTTACCTTGCACTAAACGTTATTCCCTTATCATGCATCTTTCCACTGTAAATGGCTCGAATGAAATCATGTGTTGGCTTTCAGCACGCACGCAACAAAAGCTTTTCACTCTACCTTGGTGCACGAGACAATAAACTGAACTGGAAACTGAAAGTTTGATCCCTCCAGCCTGAAAATGCCCCAACTCTGTACTTTCTCTGAGATAATGCACAACTCACCATGACCATGATTAAAATAAAGCCCATGCCAGTGGTAGAGCTCTCTCAGCCCCCAGTATTGGTGCCCATATCACATAAATCAGAACCCATTTCTCCCCAAGCCCTGTATGAGGCATTCCCTCTATTATCCCTTTATCCCCTCTGCAAATGTGCATGCAGTTTAGATAATGACTAGACCAAGTGGACCCGTTGGGCCCAAACCTGCATTGGTGCAGCACCCTCTCCCCCCCCACCCCCATTCCCTCTACCCCCCTCCCTCTCCCCTCCACCTCCCCCTCCCATTACCCCTCCCTCACTCCCTCCACCCCCCCTCCCTCACTCCCTACACCCCCCCTCCCCCACTCCCCCCACCCCCTCCCACTTCCCCACTCCCACCACCCCCCCTCCCCCCTCCCCCTCCTCCCCTCCCCCTCCTCCTCCCCCATCTCCCCCCTCCCCCTCCCCTCCCCCTTTCCTCCCCCTTCCCTTCCCCTCCCCCCTTTCCTCCCCTTCCCCTCCCCCCTTCCCCTCACCCCTTCCCCCCTTCCCATCCCCTTCCACCCTTCCCCTCCCTTTCCCCTCCTTTCCTCCCCTTCCCCTCCCCTTCCCCCTTTCCCCGTTCCCCTCACCCCACTTCCCCTCCCACCCCCCCCACTCTATCCCCCTCAACTCCCCTTATCCTCCCTCCCTCCCTCCCTCCCTCCCTCCCTCCCTCCCTCCCTCCCTCCCTCCCTCCCTCCCTCCCTCCCTCCCTCCCTCCCTCCCTCCCTTCCTTCCTTCCTTCCTTCCTTCCTTCCTTCCTTCCTTCCTTCCTTCCTTCCTTCCTTCCTTCCTTCCTTCCTTCCTTCCTTCCTTCCTTCCTTCCTTCCTTCCTTCCTCCCTTCCTCCCTTCCTCCCTTCCTCCCTCCCTCCCTCCCTCCCTCCCTCCCTCCCTCCCTCCCTCCCTCCCTCCCTCCCTCCCTCCCTCCCTCCCTCCCTCCCTCCCTCCCTCCCTCCCTCCCTCCCTCCCTCCCTCCCTCCCTCCCTCCCTCCCTCCCTCCCTCCCTCCCTCCCTCCCTCCCTCCCTCCCTCCCTCCCTCCCTCCCTGAGAGATTTAAACTTTAAAATGTGAATAACTTTAAAAATATAACACCAATTTCAATGATACTTCTTCCATTAGCACCAAAGGGGCGGCGATGAGTAAGGTGGGCCTAAAATTGTCGCGCTATCGTGTACCGTTTTGGCTGTAGTTCAGGAACAAACAAACAAACAAACGAGAATTTTGGTATATAGATTTCAGCACTTGGAGCATTGCCTCAGCTAGGAAAGCCTATGGGAGCAGCCAAATGGAACCTCTGTGTGACAAACCCCTTGAATTGTTTAGTGCCCTTTCCCACCACCTCATTGTGCCAGGCTACCCGCACCTACCACCACAGCTTGGCTACCAATCACATGCTCTGTGAAGACATATTTTGTTGCAGGCAGGCTTCTTCGATCATTGACACACCACCAAAATGTCGTAAAAGACATCTCAATCAGAAAAGTTCAAATTGCAGCTTTCCGATTAACTTTACACATTCTCCTGCTTGGATAAAGGATGATAAATGCTAGTTTTTCCACTGGTCTCCACATGACTTGAATGAATTACCGAGAATGCAATTGCTACCTGATGAATCCAACTTGGAGATGAGGTTTATAAATCCATATGTGATCCAAAAGGGATTTCTTGACATTTAAACTCATTCATTAGTCTGAGCCAAAGTTAGAGAATTTTAAAGTGGCATAATCTAACATAATCACTATTAATATATCCAATGCTATAAATTGGCTCTTTATTCCACAGATTGATACTTTCATGCAGAATAAATTGCAGATGGTTAGCATAATATTGAGATTTGACACAATATCTGATAAGAAGTTTTAGCTTAATTAGTAAGATCCCGAAAAGTGGATTGCTACAGCAGAATAAACAGAGATCCTGGGGCATGAATCATTTGACAATTTCCACAAACGTTGCTTACTTAATTATTGTCATACTTGGGCAGATGGGAGTTCTTGCTGCAGATTAGTCAACTAGACAGCTTTCATCTATATACTAAAACTCTCGTTTGTTATCTTGTTTGTGACTGAACTTCAGCCAAAACGGTACACGATAGCGCAACAATTTTCAGCTCACCTTACGCACCATTGTCACTTTAGTGATAATGCAAGTAGTTTTATTGAAATCGGTGTTATATTTTTTAAGTTATTTACATTTTTACGTTTAAAAGAAGGGGAGGGGGAGGGAAGGAGGGAGGAAGGGGGGAGTGGGGGAGAAGGGAGAGGGGAGGGGGTTGAGGAGAGAGGGTGGGGTGAGGGTGCTGCACCAATGCAGGAGAGGTTTGCACTTGGTCTAGTATCTATATAATACTAAAACTCTGCGGTCCAACATTCCGTATGTATGTATGTATATGTGTATGTACGCAAAGATTCCGAAGAGTTTCTGTCCATAACTTACAAACCCTACTCCTCCCTGACGGTACACCAAAGCGCTACGATTTTTGTACCGCCATATTCACCATTAACATGGGCAACTATTGTAAGTACTTTCGTTCAAATTGAAGCTGCCTTTTTAAAGCTAGAGAGATATTAAAGTTTAATTTTCATTTCTAACCCTTTTCTTGAAGGGGCTTCAGTGCGTGATGTCACAATGGCACCCGTGCACCAATGAGAGATCAGCTCGGTTTTAAATTTACATCTTCAGCTTGTGACGTCACAATGCTTGTGTGAGATTGTTGCAACATTGTTGCGAAAGGCAACTGCCAGTTTTTTAAAGTTGTGCAAGTCACTTAACATACACAGATCAGCATGGGGCCCCTATTCCCTCCCTCCCCCCCTTCCCCCCTCAACCCCTTCCTCCCCACTCCTTCCCACCTCCATCCCCACTCCCTCCACCCCTCCTCCCCAACTCCCTCCCCACCTCCCTCACCCCTCCTCCCCTAACTCCCCCCCCTCCCTCCTTCCCTCCATCCCTCCCCCCCTCCCTCCACCCTTCCATCCCTCTCCCCCTCCCCCCTCCTTCCACCCTCCCTCCCCCCTTCTGGTTACAAAGGAAACCCTACGGGGACGGGCCCAACGGGGAAAGAGGGGTACTGGGAAAAGGGGAGGTCCCCCTCCCTCCCCTCCCCTCCCCCTCCCCCGTAACCCTCTCCCTCCCCCTTCCCCCTCCCCTCCTCCCTCCACACCTCCCTCCTCCCTCCCTCCCCTCCTCCCGGTTACAATGGAAACCCTACGAGGACGGGCCCAACGGGGAAAGAGGGGTACTGGGAAAAGGGGAGGTCCCCCTCCCTCCCCCCTTCCCCCATCCCATCCCCCCTCCCTCTCCTCTCCCTCCCCCTTCCCCCCGTTCCCCCCTCCCCTTCCCCCATCCCTCCACACCTCTCTCCTCCCTCCCTCCCCTTCCCTCCCTCCCATCCTCCCAATGCTTGTTTGAGATGGGTGCTACATTGTTTCGAAAAGCACCACTAACAGATCGCAGTGAGAAGCACTATGTGACCGCGAATGTTTCAAAACAAGCACTTAAAAAGCACTTATCTTTTTTTAAAGTATTTTTTTTAATTGCAAGTCACTTAACATACACAGATCAGCATTGGGCCCCTATGCTCGTGGGCCACCGGGGCAAGTGTTTCCCGGTTACAATGGAAACCCTACGGGGACGGGCCCAACGGGGAAAGAGGGGTACTGGGAAAAGGGGAGATCCCCCTCCCTCCCCTCCCCCCTACTCCCTCCCCCCTTCCCCCCTTCCCCCTCCCCTCCCCCCTCCCTCCCCCTCCCCTCCTCCCTCCACACCTCCCTCCCTCCCCCCTCCCGGTTACAATGGAAACCCTATGACGGGCCCAACGGGGAAAGAGGGGTACTGGGAAAAGGGGAGGTCCCCCTTCCCCCCTCAACCCCTTCATCCCCCCTCCTTCCCACCTCCATCCCCACTCCCTCCCCCCCTCCTCCCCCTCCCTCCCCAACTCCCTCCCCCCTCCCCCCTAACTCCCCCCTCCCTCCTTCCCTCCCTCCCCAATCCCTCCCCCCCTCCCTCCACCCTTCCATCCCTCTCCCCCCTCCTTCCACCCTCCCTCCCCCCCCTCCCGGTTACAATTGAAACCCTACGAGGACGGGCCCAACGGGGAAAGAGGAGTACTGGGAAAAGGGGAGGTCCCCCTCCCTCCCCCTTCCCCTCCCCCCCTACCCCCCTCCCTCCCCTCCCCCCTCCCTCCCCTCCCCTCCTCCCTCCACACCTCCCTCCTCCCTCCCTCCCCCTTCCCGCCCTCCCCTCCTCCCGGTTACAATGGAAACCCTACGAGGACGGGCCCAACGGGGAAAGAGGGGTACTGGGAAAAGGGGAGGTCCCCCTCCCTCCCCCCTACCCACCTCCCTCCCCTCTCCCTCCCCCCTTTCCCTCCTCCCTTCCCCCCTCCCCTCCCCCTCCCATCCCCCCCTCTCCCCCTCCCTCCCCCCTACCCCCTCCCTCCCCTCTCCCTCCCCCCTCCCCCCCTCCCCTCCCCCCCTCCCCTCCCCTCCCTCCCTCCCCCTTCCCTCCCCCAACCCTCCCCCTTTCCTCCCCTCCCGGTTACAATGGAAACCCTACGAGGACGGGCCCAACGGGCCCACTCGGTCTAGTTCCTTATAGAAGTGAGAAAACTTGTGAGAGCTTTCACTTGATTAGATAATTTTATGGCAGAGGTATACTGAAAATATTATACTTAATGACACCAAACAATCTCTCTGGCTGTTTTATGATGTTGCGAAACTATTTTGGGTAATTTGGGATGTTCAGTGAAATTGTAATGATAAGATTACAATCATCCAATTTTTTTTTCAATTAATTTCCAATCTTGGCATCGTGCATAGCAGGGCTCGATAAAGAACTGCGTGCTTTAAAATGTAGCTTGGAAACAAAGGTTTAATTTAATTTAGTTTTTAGAGATGCAGTGTGAAAATATGCCCTTCGGCCCACCAGGTCTGGGCCGACCAGCGATCAGCCATATACTATTTCTAACCGACACACTGGGGATAATTTACAGAAGTAAATTCACCGACAAACCTGCACATATTTGGGATTTGGGGGGAAACCGGAACATCTGGAGAAAACCCACGCGGTCACACGGAGAATGCACAAATTCCATGCAGACAGCACCCGTTATCAGGATCGAACCTGGGTCTCTGGCGCTCTAAGGCAGCAACTCTACCGTTTCACCACTCTGCCATCCCTCATTTTGATTTCATCAAAATGAACTCTAATGCTAATAAAACATTGTTAGTGAGTTATGTGATGTTTTCTGATATGACTAGATGTAACAAAACCATTATTTTTGGCAATTATATAAAGCTACATGTTGGTAATAAATTCATCTTTGAAGAAGTATTACTCGTGAATGGCAACCACATCTTAACATCTTCTTCCTGAAGTGGATTGCATCTGTACACTGCAAATGGCTCGATTGTATCATGTATTGTCTTTTCCGCTGACAGGTTAGCACACAACAAAGGCTTTTCACTGTACCTCGGTACACATGACAATAAACTAAACTATTAATTTTTCATTTTATGTTACATGTCAGATTTTTCTCTTAAAACTTAGATTAATTTAGATTAAGCTGAGAATTCACATTATTATTTCGTTAATTCTTTCTTTCTTTTCAAATCTTTTTATTAAATTTCAAAAAAATGATAAGCATAACAGTGATATTGAAACATAGGGATCAGGATTACATTAACAACAAATGTAAGCTAAATATAAATCCAGTTTCCAAATACATATAGGGTATAGACCTCCCAGTCTCTATGTAATTATAGATAAAAGGTTAAAATATATATTTTTTTAAAAGATAAAAAAGAAAAAAATAAATTAAAAAATTAACCCCCTAAACTAAAATAAGCAACAAACAAAAAAATACAACAGAATCTGGGCTGCACAAAAAATTTCAACAGTTTAGACCCCTGTTTGTCGTCAAATCTGTTCCACCAAATAAAGGTAAAAAATTATTATAACGGCTGGAGAGGGAACAACTTGTATCGTGTGAAAATATTGAATAAAGCTTCCCCAAGTCCTATCAAATTTAACCGAGGGTTCAACAATATCACTCCTAATTCAAAACAAGGCTAGATACAAAGTGTAGAAATAAATCGAAAAAAATATTTCCATCAACATAGAACTTCTTTCAACCTCAGGATATCCTATTACATTTAAAGAGTCGACACAAAGTGAACATATTTATTTATTCGTGTCATCACACAGCTGCTTGCCAATAGCGAGCATATTTTAGTGCCATGTGGTTGGCTTCTGCAAGATCCTTTACAGTGCGTGTGTCATGCAGCATGTCACAGCTCAGGGGATGTTCCATAGTCTGAAGGCCCCGTCCACACTGGCAGTCTGCCGCATCTGGTATCTATAAGTCAAGTGATTTTCTTGGTACTAAATGAGCATCTGAGAGAAACACACCTAAAATACTTTAATTATGACCTGAAAGCAGGAATTAATTGCAGGTCGACCAGTGAAGATGTGAACGATCTATCCTTATCAAGGATTTAAAAAATGGCCAAAAATATTAGTTTGTGACAGTTGAAAGTTTTGTGGAGAAGCTGCATGATAAATGTAGCATTCGTAATATTTACTACAGATGTTATGAAGTACATCCTCTGTTGAACACATGTGTTGACAGGATAAAAGTCAGATTTACATTGGTGAAGATTGTGGTATTTCGCAAGGAGATTCTATCTGTTTCCATAAATAGCTGGTGGTGCAAAGAAATCTGTATTTTGCCAGATCTGAGCTCATCAGTTGGTATGATCAAAGTGAGACACAAAAAGCTGGAGTAACTCAGTGGGACAGGCAGCATCTCTAGAGAGAAGGAATGGGTGATGCTTCTTCAGACAGAGTCAGGAGAGGGATTCTCGTTTTCACATCTTACTCTTCCATTTCTCCATGTCTCCCTCTCCCCTGACTCTCTGTCTGAAGAAGGGGTCTCGACCCAAAACGTCACCCATTTCTTCTCTCCAGAGATGCTGCCCGCGCCGCTGAGTTACTCCAGCATTTTGTGTCTATCTTCAGTTTAAACCAGCATCTGCAGTTCCTTCTTGCACAGTAGGTGTGATCAGTTGGTATGGCAGAATAGAATAATTTTCTGTCAAAACGCTGATGGCAGCTGTTTTCATTCACTGAACTAATATTAACAGAAGAACTATTATTTTGGCATTTTAACCAAAGTTGAAAATTTACTGTTAGCTAGGTAAACCAAGGTACAGCTCAACAAACTGCAACATCGCACATTAAGAAAAGTGATAAAGTGATTAAAGGCAGAAACACTGGGGTATTCTCATTACTTTCCGCTGTGCCTCATGCACGCATCAGTAGGTAAAAGATGAATTTTGACGACATATTTTGGTCATGTTTCATTGAGTGATTCGATTGCCCAAATTATTTAATATTAATTGCTTGTTTGGTGCAGTTAGTTTTGCATCTTCCAACTGATTGTATATCCCCAAAGTAAAAAATTTGCTGAAGCAAATTATAACTATTGAACTTAAGTTACTTAAGATTGTTGCATCAATATACATGAAGCTTGTAATAATGTTTTTGCTACCTGCATTCAAATGTTACAGCTTTTGATAACAATGTGACCAGATAGTTTAGTTTAGTTGTGTTTATTATTGTCACGTGTACTGAGGTACAGTGAAACATTTTTTTGTTGCATTAGATTCAGTCAGTGAAAAAACTATACATGATTACAATCAAGCTGTCCACAGTGCACAGGCAAAGGATATAACATTTAGTGCTATATAAAGTCCAGTCCGATTCAAGATAGTTCGAAGGTCTCCAACAAGATAGATGGGAGGTCAGGACTGCCCTCTAGTTGGTGAGAGGATGATTCAGTTGCCTGTTAACAGCTGGGAAGATACTGTCCCTGAATCTGGAGGGATGTGTTTCCAAACTTCTGTACATATTGCTTGATGGGAGAGGGGAGAAGAGGGCGTGACCAGAGTGAGACTGGTCCTTGATCATGCTGGTGGCCTTGCCGAGGCAGCGTGAAGTGTAGATGGAGTCAATGGAAGGGAGGTTGGTTTGAGTGATTGCCTGGGCTACATCTACAACTCTCTGTAATTTTGTGTAGTCTTCGATGGAGCTGTTTTCAAACCGCACTGTGATGCATCCGATAAAATGCTTTTTATGACACATCTGTGGACGTTGTTGAGGATTATTGGGGACATGCTGAACCTCCTAAGCCTTCGAAGGGAGTAAAAGCATTGGAGTGGATGCAGGAAAAATGCTAGATGCAGGAAAAAAGTGCAGATGCAGAAAAAAAGCTAGATGCAGGAAAAATGTTCCCAATGTTGGGGGAGTACAGAACCAGGGGCCACAGTCTAAGAATAAAGGGGAGGCCATTTAAAACTGAGATGAGAAAAAAACCTTTTCACCCAGAGTTGTGAATTTGTGGAATTCTCTGCCACAGAAGGCAGTGGAGGCCAATTCACTGGATGAATTTAAAAGAGAGTTAGATAGAGCTCCAGGGGCTAGCGGAGTCAAGGGGTATGGGGAGAAGGCAGGCACGGGTTACTGATTGTGGATGATCAGCCATGATCACAATGAATGGCAGTGCTGGCTCGTAGGGCCGAATGGCCTCCACCTACACCTATTTTCTATGTTTCTATGTTTCTATGCCAATGAGTGCTTTCTTGGCCATTGTGTTGATGTGACTGGTTCAGGACAAATTGCTGGTGTTATTTATTCCTAAGAACTTGCAGCTTTCAATGAACTCTACCACGGCACCAATGATGTATGACATGTACCACTTCACTTCCTGAAGTTGATCACAATCTCCTTTGTCTTGCTGACATTGAGGGAGAGGTTGTTGTCTTGGCACTGGCTCATGAGGGTCTTAAATCTTCATGTGCTCCATCTCGCTATTGTTTGATATCCAGCTCATTGCAGTGGTGTCATCGTCTGACAATTTGTAAATTGAGTTGGTTTGGTATTTGCCTGCATAGTCATGAGTGTATATGGAGTATGGAAGGGGGTTGACACATCCTTGTAGGGCACCAGTGTTGAGGACTATCGTGGAGGATATTTATCACCTGTCCTCACTAATTGTGCTGTTGGCCAGGAGGTCGAGGATCCAGTTGCCGAGGGAAGTGCTGGCGCCAAGTTCCACGAGTTTGGAGATGAGCTTTGGTGGGATAATGGCATTGAAAGCAGAGCTGTAGTCTATGAATGGGAGTCTGACATAGGTGTCCTTCTCATCCAAGTGTTCCAGGGATGACTGTAGGGCAAGGGAGGCAGCACACATCCCTTAAGGTTGGGCCAACAACAACTTTGCTTTATTTTTGAAAGCATAGTAACTGAGTTAATATTTCATTGGTAAATAATTGCCGACAACTGCTTTTAAATGAATAGTAATTGATTCATTGTTTAATGGCTGGTCGTGGAATCGGGAGAGGATTTCCACTTGTGCCAGTTGGCAGTAGTAGGTATCTAGCTGTTATTCAGAGAAATGCCCAAGGGTGTTTGCTGATGGCTGAAGCCAAATTTAGCCATGTCAACAAAATCTGTGAGCTGACAGATGCTATTGGGGCCTTAAGTATTTCAGTTGGCTCCAAAGTCAGAGGGGCATGCCAAACCGATGGGGGTAAGTCATACCTAGAAATATTCTCCTTACCTGTTCTGTGCTACGCCCAATTGTTGAGATTAGCCAGAGATGAAGGTATTCCAATACAGGCTGGTGTAGCGTACTGGTAACATAAAAGCCAAGGCCAAAGAAACAGTAAAAACGTTAGCAATAAGAACTCATCAGTGAAACATTCAAGTTGTTTCACTCCCACTCCCAGCCATGATTAGGTATCACACAACTGGAACCAGAACAAATGATTAGAATTGAGAGTTTATGCACAAGAGGAAAGGATTTACAGGCTGGCTGTCCTCTCTGGAAAGAAAAACAAGATGAAGAATAATATGACAATGAGCTTTAAAATTAAGCAAAGATTTAATAAAGTACACACAGAATGTGTTTCTAACTGTGGGGGGAAGAATAAGACTGGAGACTGTCTGTAAAACCGATAAATAAAAGACCAAAAACTGATTTCTCCAGACTGTGGTGAGAATCAGCAACTCATTCCCACAGGAAACCACTGAGGTGAAGAATATTGATGCTTTTAAGGGGAGGGGAGGTGAGTAAATGAGGGAGAGAAAAGTAAATGTTGAACTGATGGAGTTAAACGAGAAAGGACTGGAGCATAACTGGGGTAAATGGGCCATTTCACTGTTTATTTTGTTGCAACTAGGAAAAGGATATCCAGTACAAGTTACTTCGTGGTGACGGCCAATTTTGCAGTGGCAATCAACATTAGGGGCCTTTTCGCATCTGCACATATTTAACTTCTAACCAGTATAATTAACCAAAGCAAATTGTGGTGCTTTCATCTATATACTAAAACTCTCGTTTGTTTGTTTGTTTGTTTCTGAACTACAGCTGAAACTGTACACGATAGCGTGACAATTTTAGGCCCACTTTACTCACCATCGTCCCTTTGGTGCTAATGGAAGAAGTTTCATTGAAATCGGTGTTATATTTTTTTAAGTTACTCACATTTTAAAGTTTAAATCTATCTCCCAGGGAAGGAGGGTGGAGGGACGGGGGACGGGGGGGGGGGGGGGAGGGGAGAAGTGGGAGGATAAGGGGGGTTGAGGGGGAGGGGGGAGTGGGGGAGAGGGTGCTGCACCAATGCAGGAGAGGTTTGGGCCCAACAGGTCCACGTGGTCTAATTATAAATAAACTGTAGATTATTAAATATTTCTGAGTGAATATCTTCATGCTGGTTGAACCACAGTGTTATGCTGTCAACAATTTGTTCCAGTGCAGACAAGGGAATTAAATATGCCTCTCATTTTTCTACAACTGCTTGTAACCAGAAGAAGTGTGGAAACAGGGAAATGCAGATGCTGGTTTAGTTTAAAAAAAAATACTGGAGTAACTCAGCGGCTCAGGCAGCATTTCTGGAGGACATGAATTGGTGACGTTTTGGGTCAGCATCTTTCTTCAGGGTGCTTATAGGGGGTGGGACGGGGCGGGGGGGCAAGAAAGCTGGAAGAAAGGCCTGGCAATAGTAGATGGATACACGTGAGGGGTGGGGGGGGGGGGGAGGAGAGGGGGGAGGACAAAGGCCAGAGATGAAAAAGAGTGATAATGTGAGGCAAAGGATTGAAGAGTTGCAAATTGTGAAGCTAGATGAAGGAATGGAAGGGGAGGGTAGAAATAGGCCCAAGTCCAGGTGGGGCATGGGAGAGTGAGAGGGGTGCAGGAAGATGAGGGAATATTTCACCCCTCCTATTTCTTCCCTCCCTATTCTTCCACCACCCCTCTTAGTCCCTCCCCCCCTCCCCCCTCCCTTGTGCCCCAACTGGACGACTTCTCCCCTCCTCCTCCCATCTATATTCCTCCATCTAGCCTCATAATTTGTAACTCTTCAATCCTTTTGTTCCACCCCTGTCTCCAATCAGTTGAAGAATGGCCCCGACAAGAAACATTATCTATCCAGTTAAGATGAGGAAGATTAGTGGTCTGCGAGGCAATTACAAATGTTGAGAAAGTAAAACGAGCTGAGTTCCAACTGGTTTGCCTCCATTAGGGGTTTGGACAGCAGTTAAACAGGGCTGAAGCTCCGGTCATGGCAGGAGAAAGGACGATCAATTTCAGAGACTCCTAGTTTGTCTTTGGAGCTGCCTATTGTATCATCCATGCAAGAGAATAGTTTAAACAACAGTTAATCATCAAATTCTTAATGTCATTGACTAGGGAATAAAAATAAATCTCTTATGATACATAGCATTATCTCAGCAGGTTCTTCTAGAAAGCCCGCAATGCAGAAACCACTCAAGAGCAGTAGATTAAGGGCCCATTTCCGAAAGGCAAGGTGAATGCTGAGAGTTCCCATCATCCTAATTCACAGCTCCTACCATTTGGATTCTAGAGGATCTAGAAACTAAATGTTCTGCGCGCCACTGGATCAATGTGGTGATTATTAGTTTCCAGTAATCCATAGGAGCCTAATAGTACCTTTAAATTATGTGCAGCATGTACCAGGCAGCAGATGTGAAACAAATTCTGGGCTACAGTGGTTTGGTCTAATTAAGCAATAGTCAGTCATCAAAGGTGTTTACAATGGAAACCTAGATGTAGGATTTCACATAGAAACATAGAAACATAGAAAATAGGTGCAGGAGGAGGCCATTTGGCCCTTTGAGCCAGCACCGCCATTCATTGTGATCATGGCTGATCATCAACAATCAGTAACCCCTGCCTGCCTTCTCCCCATATCCCTTGAGCTCCATCTAACTCTCTTTTAAATCCATCCAGTGAATTGGCATCCGCTGCCTTCTGTGGCAGAGAATTCCAAAAATTCACAACTCTCTGGGTGAAAAAGTTTTTTCTCACCTCAGCTTTAAATGACCCCCCCTTTATTCTTAGACTGTGTGGCCCCTGGTTCTGGACTCCCCCAACTTTGGGAACTTTTTTCCTGCATCTAGCTTGTCCAGTCCTTTTATAATTTTATACGTCTCTATAAGATCCCCTGTCATCCTTCTGAACTCCAGTGAATACAAGTTCAGTCCTTCCAATCATGTCCAATTGAGAAATGTGAAAAATGTTTTCAAGGGCGTGTGATAATCCTGATTTTAGCAGCAATTCAATTTTATTTGTGCTTTTTGTTTGTGGCATTGGGTATAATGAAGGAGGCTTGCATTGATAATCTTGGTTTCCCACCGACAAAATGCCAATGCACTTTTCACAAAATGTTGAATGAGATTCCTGTAAAAACAAATGACCTTGCAGGATTATTGTGCAAAATACTTACATTTGTTTGTTTGTTTGTTCCTGAACTACAGCCAAACGGGTATATGATTGCGTGACAATTTTAGGCCTACCTTGCTCACCATCCTCCCTTTGGTGCTAATGGAAGAAGTTTCATTGAAATCGGTGTTATATTTTTTTAAAGTTATTCACGTTTTGAAGTTTAAATCTATCTCCTAGGGAGGGAGGGGGGAGGGATGGGGGAGGGGTGGAGGGAGGAGAAGGAGGGTTGAGGGGGATGGAGTGGGGGAGAAGGAAAGGGGGGGAAGGGAAGGGGGTGGGGATGGGGGGAGGGGAAGGAGAGGGTGCTGCATCAATTCAGGAGAGGTTTGGGCCCAACTTGGTCTAGTATATACTAAAACTCTCGTTTGTTTGTTTGTTTGGTCCTGAACTACAGCCAAAACGGTACACGATTGCGCAACAATTTTAGACCCACCTTACTCACCGTCGTCCCTTTGGTGCTAATGGAAGAAGTTTCATTGAAATCGGTGTTATATTTTAATGGTCATTCACGTTTTAAAGTTTAAATCTATCTCCTAGGGAGGACGGGGGGAGGGAGGAAGGGGGGGGGAGGACGGACGATAAGGGAGGGTGAGGGGGGGGAGGGGGTGGGGGTGAGGGGGGAAAGGTGGGGGGAGGAGAGGGTGCAGTACCAATGCAGGAGAGGTTTGAGCCCAACGGGTCCACTTGGTCTAATATGCACTAATTCCCATAACTTCACTATTTGAGTCAGTCAAATGGGACCTTGGGTAGATAGTAAGAATCTTTTCCCAGGGTGCAAGTGCCAACTACTGGGAGGTATCATTCTAACGTGAAAGGGAGAACATTTAAAGGAGATATGCAAGGTGTTTTTTTTTTCACTTACATGGAGCTCTAGTGCTGATTGCTGCATCCTCTTGTTTCCAGAATAGACATCGCCAAGGGAACTGGAAGAAGCAGATGCAACAAGAATATTTAAGAACCATTTAGATATATTCAGGTGAACTGGCAGAGAATAGAGAGTCCATCTACAAGTAGTTGGGATTAATTTAGATTGGCTTCATTGGCTAAATGGCCTGTTCTTGCACTGTGCTGTTCTGTATTGAATTAACTGGTAACATTGTTAATTATGTTGTCTTTTTATCACTGTAAACCTGCATCCCCAAAAAATCAATAGTAGTGTAATGCATAGAATTCACCAGCAATGAGATTTTCAATTTCCTTGAACAGTACAATGATTGTTCTCATTCACTCATAGAATATCTTTTTTTTAATGAAGCACCTTCCCCTGGTCAAGCTACTGTATTTAAAGGGCCAACTCTCAGTTAAACGGCCAACTTCAGGATCAGCGGGTCAGGCAGCATCTCGGGAGAGAAGGAATGGGTGACGTTACGGGTGGAGACTCTTCTTTAGGCTGTAGAATGAGCACCCCAAAATGTATCTGAAATCAAGGAAACGTTCAATGACAGAATATAGTTTAAAGATGTGAAAAGTTATGAAAAATAAATCACCAAAAAAATGCTTCAAAACATTTCTGTGCAATTAAAACATCACAGCATTGGCATGACTATATTTTCTTCCTCACATTTGTGAATGGGCCAGTTAATCGTGTGGCAGGTCCATGGCAATGCCAGGCCTAACGTGACACAGGATTGAATGCAGATTTACCTCGATTAAACAATAACCTGTGAATTCCAGATATGATATCACCGCACGGAACTGTGGAATTCTCTGCCTCAGAAGGCAGTGGAGGCCAATTCTCTGAATGCATTCAAGAGAGAGCTAGATAGAGCTCTTAAGGATAGCGGATTCAGGAGGTATGGGGAGAAGGCAGGAACGGGGTACTGATTGAGAATGATCAGCCATGATCTCATTGAATGGTGGTGCTGGCTCGAAGGGCCGAATGGCCTCCTCCTGCACCTATTGTCTATTGTCTATTGTCTAACTGGTGGCACTTCTCTGCAAGTTCTCTCCCATTTTCTGGACATTCCCTCAGGCATTGGCTTTGCATTGACAATGAAATACAACTCAGCAACAGTTCAACTCCAATGAGAAGTACGTGCATTGCGGAGATGTTGTCGTGACCCAGCAGTGAAGGGTCAAATTTGGAAAATCAGCCACCTCCAGTGATTACGTTGCGATGGACAAGAACTAGGTCATGAATGAAAGATGCTTTGCCAATAGAAATCGTTGAAAGACAGAATTTTGAACAGAGGCCAACCAATGGACTTCAGTAAGGTGCAAGGGAAAAATCGAAAGGCATTGATGGTAGCATGTGTGTTAAATTAAGAATCTATCACGGAAGCAGTTCTATAGCAGATGTAGAACTGTGGTAAAGGTGGTAGCCGTGCACAGATTAAGAGTTCTGCATATATTTACAGTGAGTTCTAATTTTTCCTTCCACTTGACTTAATTTTTATGGGATTTTTGATTATCCACTTGTGTGCCTTTCTGCACAACATGAGTGTGGAATAATAATAACCTCCTCGCATAACAGTGGATGAGAAAAACAAGTCGATTGTCTCTCAAGCAAATTCTCCATCCGGGCAGCCACATTTTATTCTGTTTCGCTGACATTCATTTAAATATTTCAATGAGAGCAATGAACCATTCAACCTACTGATGAAGGAATTGTCAAACAGCAGTTTTTTTAGAAAATCATTGATTTGTTGTGTATTTAAGGGGGGAAAAAACAATCTTTTCAGAGGCATGCAACTTTGTGTGATATTTTGGCAGGTTTAGTTGGAATTTGCTGAGGTGTAGTTAACCCAAGTGCCTTCAAGGACCAAGGGTCTCAATCACAATACCAAACGCTGGAATCATATCGAAAAATAGATAATGAAATGTGTAGGAAAGAACTACAGATGCTGGTTTAAACCGAAGACGGACACAAAATGCTGGAGTAACTCAGCGGGACAGGCAGCATCTCTGGAGAGAAGGAATGGGTGATGTTTCAGGCTGAAGAAGGGCCTCGACCCGAAACGTGGAGAGAAGGAATGGGTGACGTTTTGGGTCGAGACCCTTCTTCAGACTGGTAATGTCTGATAATGAAATATCTTTCGTTTAGTTTAGTTTAAGAGATACAGTGTGGAAACAGGCCCTTCGGTCCACCGGGTCTGCACTGACCAGTGATACCTGCATATTGACACTATCCTACACACACTAGGGGCAATTTTTCCATTTACAAAGCCAATTTACCTACATACCTGTACGTCTTTGGAGTGTGGGAAGAAACCAAAGATCTCGGAGAAAACCCACGCGGTCATGAGGGGAACGTACAAACTCCGTACAGACAGCACCCATAGTCGGGATCGAACCCGGGTCTCTGGCACTGCAAGCGCTGTAAGGCAGCAACTCTACCGCTGCACCACCATGACTGCCCATACTTGCAAAGGAATCCAATCATTCTTACCCTTACCCATATGTTATCTTGAGACAAGACGAGGTTTTGACATCTAATAATATTCAAGTATTGTAATGAGCTCCTGATCTTAATTTTAAACTAGACCAAGTGGACCCAAACCAAAGTTGGGCCCAAACCTCTCCTGCATTGGTGCAGCACCCTCCTCTCCCCCCCTCCCTCCCCTCCCCTCCCTCCCCAATCCATCCCCCCCAACCCCCCTTATCCTCCTTCCTCCCCCCTCCTTCCTCCTCTCTCCACCCCCTCCATCCCTCCCCCTCCCTCCCTAGGAGATAGATTTAATCTTTAAAATGTGAATAACTTTAAAAATATAATCAATTTCAATGAAACTTCTTCCATTAGCACCAAAGGGACGACGGTGAGTAAGGTGGGCCTAAAATTGTCGCGCTAGCGTGTACCGTTTTGGCTGTAGTTCAGGAACAAACAAACAAACAAACAAGAGTTTAGTATGTAGATTACATTTTCAACCACAGCCACCTGGTTTTCCAGACCTTAGGAAATCCAACAGCGGAAAGGATGACAAAATGTCCAAAATCGCCAGGTAAACATTAGTGGTTCTGGAAGAAGTGAAGTGCCTTTTCCCAAGCTCAGTAAGCTCACCTCTAAATATTCCTTGCTGGGATTTGTGCCCAATTAATACTTGTGTCCCCTGAAACCTCTTCCCCTTTGAACTCGATCTTCGCCAACACCTGCCTGCCTCCTCCCCACCACACCATAAACGACCACACACTTGTGATCGGCAGCTCCTGCTCGTGCAGTTCACTACGGCAAATGAGGACATCACGCAATCAATCAAAATTCCCTATCAAATGTTCATAACTACCGTCCACCGCTGCAATATGGACCACCCTTTATTTGTAGCCCTTCTCCCTCCCTGGGTTCTGGTCCTTAACATATCGACCTTGCTCAATCCTCAGCTGGAGCCCTCAGCATAGTTCTGGTCACCACGGCATTGCCAGGATATGATGGTGTTCTCTTGGGTGCAGAGGAGATTCACCAGGATGTGTCAGTGCCCGCTCTTTCCCCTCCCCTTTGTCCCCTTCCACCTATACACCCTCCTCTGGCCTTACATTTCACTCCTCCACCTCTTTGTTTATTTGAAGCCCTTTGTCTCCATTTCATCTCTTTGTCACTACCACTCTTCATCCCAACACCCTCCCCCCATCCACCTATCACTTTCCAGGCTCAGCTCCACCCCTCTTGATTCCATGTGTCGTCCCCCTCTCTGAACAAGGGCCCCAATCCCAAATATCCTCCGTCCATTCCTTCCACGGTTGCCGTCTGAGCTGCAGAGTTCCTCCAGCATTTTGATTTTACTGAAGGTTCCAGCATCGACCGCCTCTCGCGTCTCTAATCATTTTGATGTTGCCTGGGATGGAGCGGTTATGAGGAGGGACTGGAGAAACTAGGACTGTTCTCTCTGGAGCAGAGGAGATTCGGTGGGGACCCATTGGTGCCATATAAAATTATGAAGGGTAAAGATAAAGATAGACTGCAGGAAAATGTTCCCCACATCAGAAGACATCACTTATCGCTGGGGAGAAGAGGTTCATTGGGATATTAGAGGGACCTTCTTCACCCAGAGAGTGGTAAGTATCTGGATGTAGAGCCTGAATGAATGATTGAATTTGGGCCACTAACAACATTTAAGAAGTGGCTGGGTGAATACTTGAGTCACTTTGACATAGAAGGCTAATACTTGAATCATTGAGACATAGACATGAACTGAATGCTGGGTGATGAGATTATTATGGATTGTTATTATCCCGCGAGTCGATGTGCCTGTTTCTGTTCGATATGATTCGTTGATTTTGTGATTCTACGACCTCATTATTCAACGGATTAACCTCTCTCATTGCTAATTATCTGCTTTGCAAGAATCTGCTTTATGAATCTATTCCGCTCCAAATTCCCCAAGCCTATTAACACAGTCCAGTGGCTTCTTTCCTCTTTCCCTTTCCCATAGGTGATAGCCTCCTCCCCAGTGATTGCATTCCTCTCCATCTCCTGGACCTTCAGTACAGTCCCTGCTGCGTATTGGCCCCTGACAAACAAAGACAAAATCTGACTTGTGCCTCCCTATTCCAGCACCACAAAGACGGGTCTCGACCCGAAGCGTCACCCATTGCTTCTCTCCAGAGATGTTGTCTGTCCCGCTGAGTTACTCCAGCTCTTTGTGTCTATCTTCAGCACAATGATTGTTCCCTGCACATAGTTCTGCTGGCTGGGATAGCATTTTGGAATGAGCTGAAATTCTGATCAGATATTTCTCTTGCCAATCACCCAGCCACCATCTTCATGAACAGTTAGTTTTCAAGACTTTACTGCTTATTTCAAACTTAAATGCATTGTTTTAAAATTTGCCTAGTTATGTTTTATAATGACCTTATTTGTCTCTATCTCTATATTTTCCTGCTGCTCTTGTCTTTTGTGTTGATTCTTTTCTTTCCCCTCCATTTCAAGGCCTTGTTTGCAGACAGCTGCAATTTATTCAAAACCGACAGCATTTTAAATTCCTTGTTTTGCTCTGAGACAACAATGAAATCGAGATTTATTTTCAAGTTTTTGATCGCTCAAATCTTTGCCCCTAACTTTTACTCAAATGTGCGTTTTCCTCATTCAGATCAAAGATATATAAATGCAAATTATTGTTCTAAATGTTTTATTAATGGATGCTTTGTTCCTGTTTTATACACATCTAGATATAGCATGATATTTAGTCTTACTTGAGTTGGTAATTATGTACCTTACCCCCAAGATTGAGATCTAGGTTAATTCCCGGAATGGCGGGACTGTCGTATGTTGAAAGACTGGAGCGGCTAGGCTTGTATACACTGGAATTTAGAAGGATGAGAGAGGATCTTATCGAAACATATAAGATTATTAAAGGGTTGGACACGTTAGAGGCAGGAAACATGTTCCCAATGTTGGGGGAGTCCAGAACCAGGGGCCACAGTTTAAGAATAAGGGGTAGGCCATTTAGAACAGAGATGAGGAAAAACTTTTTCAGTCAGAGAGTTGTGAATCTGTGCAATTCAATGCCTCAGAAGGCAGAGGAGGCCAATTCTCTGAATGCCTTCAAGAGAGAGCTAGATAGAGCTCTTAAGGATAGCGGAGTCAGGGGGTATGGGAAAAAGGCAGGAACGGGGTACTGATTGAGAATGATCAGCCATGATCACATTGAATGGTGGTGCTGGCTCGAAGGGTGGAATGGCCTACTCCTGCACCTATTGTCTATTGCCTATAGATATTATATATTATATATTATATAATATATATATTATATATATAATATATATTATATATAATAGGCAATAGTCTATTATCAAGGTCTAAATTAAAAAACAGACTTGCATAAATTCCCTTCAGCAATTTAAAGCTCAATATTTTTTTGGCCAAAGAGAAAACATTGAGACTTTGAAGACTATGGGGTGGAAGGCTTGTTTTGTTTTTGCCTGGAGCAATGTCAAAAATCTCAAAGTGCCTGCAAAACTCAGATGCAATAGATTCCAGATGTGACCTCTGCAGAACAAAATTAATTAACTTAATGAGTAATTACATAGTTACATGTAAACCACCGGGTGGCTCCACGATGGCAGCCTCGCCTACAGTCTGTCTGTCCTTTTCGTCCTTTTGTTATTTTTGGTGAGTTTTAAAAGTCTGTGTTAATGTTCTCTGGTTTGTTTTATGTGGGGGTCGGGGGTCGGTGGAAACTTTATTTTCAATCTCTTACCTTGCCGGAGATGCGATTGTTTTCCGGATCGTATCTCCGGTCGCTCTGCGGCCTAACATCGTGGAGCTGCCGGCCTTGCTCGAGACTGACTTTGAGCCCCACCGCGGGGCGTAGACTGACCATCGGATCCAATTCCTTGCCTGGGATCGATGCTCTAACTGCGGCCTGCGGACTTCAACATCAAGGAGCTCGCAGTCTCGGGTTGAGACTGAAGTCGGAAGCTCCAAGCCGCACAAAGTTCGACAAGCCCTGACCCGGGGTAGATCACCCGGCGTGGGGGAGCTGAAATCCCCCCCCTCCCTCGATGCAGGAGCTTGATCGCCCCGACGATGAAGGCCCATGTCCTGTTGCCTGTGTCCTGTGTCCTGTTGCTTTTTATTGTTATGACTGTATGACAAATGACATTCCTCGTATGTTGCAAAACATACTTGGCTAATAAAGTATTATTGTGATTGTGATCGCATGTGATAACCAACTGCATGGAATTGAAAAGCAAAATAGTGCAGCTGCTGAATATTTGAAATGAGAACAGAAAATGCTGGAATTACTCAGCAGGTCAGGCAGCATCTGTGGAAAAGGAAACAGGATGAACGTTTCAGGTTGATAACCTTTCAGAAGAGCTGGGAAAAAATTAGAAGTGGAACACGTTTTAAGATGCAGAGCAAATGGGAAGGGGAGGAGAAAACAAAATGGATGATATATCAGCATTGGACTTGTGTAGGAAGGAACTGCAGATGCTGGTTTAAACCAAAGATAGACACAAAAAGCTGTGGACAGGCAGCATCTCTGGAGAGAAGGAATGGGTGATGTTTCAGGCTGAAGAAGGGTCTCGACCCGAAACGTCACCCATTCCTTCTTTCCAGAGATTCTACCTTTCCCGCTGAGTTACTCCAGCTTTTTGTGTCTGTCTTCAGCATTGTACATCCAGCATGAATACCCTTGTCCACTGAAAACAAGCAATTTGGATTATATCATTGTTATCAGTGAGCAGAAAATCTAATTCCATTCCTATCATTTATTTTTCATTATTGAAAGACCATTTGTCATGTACTCATTTCAGATGAAGCCCCCAATATGTATTATTTTCTGTTGGTTGTACTTTAATCCATATTCTTCAGCTCATCTAATCAATTTGTCCATATCTCTTTAATCCTGTCAGCCTCCTCAGCACACCTGCAAAGTAGTACATTTTAGAAACATTCTCGCAATTTATGTTGAGCACAAACAGAAGGTGACAGGAAATGATGAATCTCCATTCATCATTGTCCTGTGACTTAGAATTATCCATTTATCTTCATTGGATTTTCCATCAGTTTTCTATCTGACGTTAATTTTCCATTAATTCACAGGCCTTAATATTTAATATAGAAAATTAGAAGTCGCGCATCATATATTATTGGAAAAAATTGAAGTACATCTTATCTACTGAATAATACTCAACCACTAATTTAACATATTGGAACCACTAATTAGTTACCTTAAAGAAACTGCAAAGGATTTATGAGGCATACCATATTGATTCTAAATGACTCCAGACTAATAACTATTATGACGTATGCACATTGGATGAATGTTTCAAACATTGCAGATCAAAGATTAGCTGTTCTACAATTTTTGATTAATTAACACGTTGAGCTAAAATTCACTTTCCTCAAATTGTCAAAAATCATTTCCTTTATTTGAAGCTGCCTCAAAGATATTAATCACCGTGTCACATGGTTTACTGGAATTGCTGTGAGGATTGTGAACTGACCTGTGTCGGGAACATGCTTCCTGGAGATTACATTTACGAGTTGACTTTATAATGTATCACTTTACTGATCATGGCTTCAATATTAGATATTCCCCCTAAATGAGGCCTGTATTAGCTGGCGGGTAAGGGGGGACCTGGATGGATGAAGGGGGACATCATTGAAATGTGCCGAATAGTGAAAGGCTTGGATAGAGTGGATGTGGAGAGGGTGTTTCCACTAGTGGGAGACTCTAGGACTATAGGTCATAGCCTCAGAATTAAATGAAGTTCCTTTAGGAAGGAGATGAGGAGGAATTTCTTTCATCAAAGGGTGGTGAATCTGTGGAATTCATTGGCACAGAATGCTGTGGAGGCCAAGTTAATGAATATTTTTAAGGCAGAGATAGATAGATTCTTCATTAGTACGGGTGTCAGGGGTTGTGGGGATAAGGCAGGAGAATGGGGTTTGGAGGGAGAGATAGATCAGCCATGATTGAATGGCAGAGAGGACTTGATGGACCGAATGGTCTAATTCTACTCCTATTCCTTATGGCAAGACCTAATGACACTGATTCCTCATTAAAAAGCAGTGCTTTCCAATCACTGAGTGTGAGGCATTGTAGTGACACCGGCTCTCAGTAAATTTAACCTGGAAGTAAGCCACACCTCATGTTGTTCTTCAGCACCTACTTTCCACATTTGTTTTTCTCTTTTATCATCTTTCCAACCCATCGTCCTCACCACTCCTTCCTCCACCTGGTTCCATCTGCCCAGCATAACCTTTCCAATTAGTTGGACCACTGGCCCATTCCCTCTCAGTTCCGATGTAGAACCTTGACCTGAAACATCATCTCATGCCTTGTGCATCCATACTCACTCTGTACTTAGCCTTGCATGTTACGAAGCAGACGATGACTGAGCAAACTTGATGCACTTTCCAGCTTCTGTTGGCATGTTCGTTTTAGTAGTTGGATCCTTTGTTGCAAATTCCTTTCAGGAAAGCTCTGAATGATAATGGTAAAAGAATGTCAACCAGTGCTTGCTGTTAGACAATAGACAATAGACAATCGGTGCAGGAGGAAGCCATTCGGCCCTTCGAGCCAGCACCGCCATTCAATGTGATCATGGCTGATCATTCTCAATCAGTACCCCGTTCGTGCCTTCTCCCCATACCTCCTGACTCCGCTATCCTTAAGAGCTCTATCTAGCTCTCTCTTGAATGCATTCAGAGAAGTGGCCTCCACTGCCTTCTGAGGCAGAGAATTCCACAGATTCACAACTCTCTGACTGAAAATGTTTTTCCTCATCTCAGTTCTAAATGGCCTAACCCTTATTCTTAAACAAGCCTACCCCTTGTTCTGGACTTCCCCAACATTGGAAACATGTTTCCTGCCTCTAACGTGTTCAACCCCTTAATAATCTTATACGTTTCGATAAGATCTGTTATTGCCTCTCTGTTAAATTCACAATTGTCTTGAATGAGTCACCCAATACAAACTTCCACAAAGCAATTGGGTTTGATCTGTGCAGGACTTTGCTGATAAAAACTTCCACGGAAATTTTTTGATTGCTGATGATGCCATTTACCCCATTCACTCCTATCAGAACCAGATGTCAAAGCTGTTAATGGACTTGAAAGAATAGCCAAAATCATTTAAAAATCATTTTAAGAAGTTTCACCCATTTAAAAAAAACGCGTAAAAATGCTTTAAAAAGTAGGCACTGAGAATATTGTTTATTAACAACTCAGAACATGTAAACTGTTTATAAATTACCCCTCCCCTTCCTCATTCTTTTTTTAATTTTATTTTTAAATCAAAAATATTTATTCAAATACTAAAATAATATATCATCATCATCATATATATACAGCCGGAAACAGGCCTTTTCGGCCCACCAAGTCCGTGCCGCCCAGCGATCCCCATATATTAACACTATCCTACACCCACTAGGGACAATTTTTACATTTACCCAGCCAATTAACCTACATACCTGTACGTCTTTGGAGTGTGGGAGGAAACCGAAGATCTCGGAGAAAACCCACGCAGGTCACGGGGAGAACGTACAAACTCCTTACAGTGCAGGATCGAACCTGAGTTTCCGGCGCTGCATTCGCTGTAAAGCAGCAACTCTACCGCTGCGCTACCGTACCGTGTATACAATACAATACAACCAAAACAGAACCCACCACCAGAATATTATACAAACAAATATACCAATTGAAACTATTATACAATTATATTACAATCCCCATCCAGGATACATCCAATCCCCCGCGGTGCCCAGCAGTCCCGGAAATCCCCCAGGGTGCCCGTGGACAGCGCGTAGTCCCTCTCCAACACCACCCGGGCGTGGATGTAACCCCGGAAAAGGGGTAGGCAGCTGGCTCGGGCAGAGCCCTCTTCGGCCTGGCGCCGTGACTCGCGGATGGCCCGCTTGGCCAGGCCCAGGAGCAACCCAACCAGGACATCTTCGGCCCTACCCTCTCCCCTACGCACAGGGTGTCCAAAGATGAGGATGGTGGGTGAAAAGTGCAGCCAAAAAGCAAGGAGCTGCCCCTTTAGATATTGGAACAGGGGCTGCAACCTCACACACTCCCATGTACACGTGGTACACAGACTCACACACTCCGTGTACACGTGGAACACAGAATCTTCCAACCCGCAAAAGTGGCAGGCGGCTGGCGAGTCTGTGAACCGCGCGAGGAACAGGTTGCAGGGGACTCCTCGATGCAATACCTTCCACCCCAGGTCCCCGATGGAGAGGGGCAGAATCCCTGCATAGAGTGACCCCCACCGTGGGGCCCCCTCGCCACCGGAAGGCAACACCGACCGCCACTTAGTGTCCGGACAGACGGTGGACCAGGGCAAGGAAGTGCAGGGTGTGGAGGAGGAGCCCGTACAGGACACGCCTCCCTGCTTCTCGGAGGGAGCCTCCCCTTCCTCATGGCAGTTCTTCTTCATTGGGATGAATAAAATTATTGAACTGGTACGTTCACAATATCCACTATTACACAAATCGCTGTTAATATTGCATCCTGAGATCCATGCCTAATACTGGGTTTTGTTTGTTGGTGTTTATGTTTTATTTTGAACATGTAAAACAAAAAAAGATAAAAACAAAACAAAATAATAATAAAATGAAATGAACGATAAACCTATGCACAACTCAATGAATACATTCTCATAAACAACACAAATTAAATTTTACATGTTCGAAAAGGAGTAGGAATACACTTATTTATTCCAACCCCTTCTCTGCTACTCATCAATTAATTCACAAACTTTATCTCATTTACATTTGTATGTATATATATATATATATATATATATATATATATACATACACATACACAAACATATACATACATACATATATATATGTTGAAAGACTGGAGCGACTAGGTTTGTATACACTGGAATTTAGAAGGATGAGAGGGGATCTTATCGAAACGTATAAGATTATTAAGGGGTTGGACATGTTAGAGGCAGGAAACATGTTCCCAATGTTGGAGGAGTCCAGAACCAGGGGCCACAGTTTAAGAATAAGGGGTAGGCCATTTAGAACAGAGATGAGGAAAAACTTTTTTAGTCAGAGAGTTGTGAATCTGTGGAATTCTCTGCCTCAGAGGGCAGTGGAGGCCAATTCTCTGAATACATTCAAGAGAGAGCTAGATAGAGCTCTTAAGGATAGCAGAGTCAGGGGGTATGGGGAGAAAGCAGGAACGGGGTACTGATTGAGAATGATCAGCCATGATCACATTGAATGGCGGTGCTGGCTCGAAGGGTCGAATGGCCTCCTCCTGCACCTATTGTCTATTGTCTATATATCCATACATATGCCACAAAATGCTGGAGTAACTCAGCAGGTCAGGCAGCATCTCGGGAGAGATGGAATGGGCGACGTTTCGGGTCGAGACCCTTCTTCAGACTGAAGAAGGGCCTCGACCTGAAACGTCACCCATTCCTTCTCTCCCGAGATGCTGCCTGACCTGCTGAGTTACTCCTGCATTTTGTGAATAAATACCTTCGATTTGTACCAGCATCTTCAGTTATTTTCTTACATACATATCATATCATATATATACAGTGCGGAAACAGGCCTTTTTGGCCCACCAAGTCCGCGCCGCCCAGCGATCCCCGCACATTAACACTATCCTACACCCACTAGGGACAATTTTTACATTTACCCAGCCAATTAACCTACAGACCTGGACGTCTTTGAAGTGTGGGAGGAAGACGTACAGGTATGTCTTCCAAAGGTACTCCAAAGACGTACAGGTATGTAGGTTAATTGGCTGGGTAAATGTAAAAATTGTCCCTAGTGGGTGTAGGATAGTGTTAATGTACGGGGATCACTGGGCGGCACGGACTTGGTGGGCCGAAAAGGCCTGTTTCCGGCTGTATATATATGATGATGATATGATATGATAAACCGAAGATCTCGGAGAAAACCCTCGCAGGTCACGGGGAGAACATACAAAACTCCTTACAGTGCAGCACCCGTAGTCAGGATCGAACCTGAGTCTCCGGCGCTGCATTCGCTGTAAAGCAGCAACTCTACCGCTGCGCTACCGTGCCGCCCTTAAATATGCCACATACATACATACATGTATACACATATATGCACACTTGCAAACATACATATATGCAGTTTATAAACAATTATCCAAATTCTATGTACAATGCGAATATCACACTGTGTCAATAAACTAAAACTTAACCGTCATCACAGCCCTTTCTCATTCTTATACCTCTGGAAAATATTTTTTTTTGTACATCTTCTTGAACTGAGTAATGTTTGTGCTTTGCTTGAGTTCCACATCCAAATCATTCCACAATTTCACCTCACAGATTGAAACACACATACTCCTCATAGATGTACGAACACCGTGTCATCACATGCAAGCTTTGTAATTCTCTCTGCAACAACAACAATTCATTTAACTCAAAGTTGTTCTGGTCCATAGTTCCACATCGTCTTTTACCAGATTCAGGGATTTTTATAAAAGTTGGCATGGTGGCGCAGTGGTAGAGTTGCTACCTGACAGCACCAGAGATCCGGGTTCCATCCTGACTACGGGCGCTGTCTGCAGTTTTCACATTCTCCCTTTGACTGCGCTGAATTTCTCTGGGTGCTCCGGTTTCATAGAAACATAAAAAATATAGAAAATAGGTGCAGGAGGAGGCCATTTGGCCCTTCGAGCCAGCACCGCCATTCAATGTGATCATGGCTGATCATCCACAATCAGTAACCTGTACCTGTCTTCTCCCCATATCCCTTGATTCCGCTAGCCCCTAGAGCTCTATCTGACTCTCTTTTAAATGAATCCAGTGAATTGGCCTCCACTGCCCTCTGTGGCAGAGAATTCCACAAATTCACAACTCTCTGGGTGAAAAAGTTTATTTCTCATCTCAATTTTAAATGGCCTCCCCTTTATTCTTAGACTATGGCCCGTGGTTCTGGACTCCCCCAACATTGGGAACATTTTGCCTGCATCTAGCTTATCCAGTCCTTTTATAATTTTATACATTTCTATAAGATCCCCTCTCATCCTTCTCAATTCCAGCGAATACAAGCCCAGTCTTTCCAATCTTTCCTCATTTGACAGTCCCGCCATCCTGGGGATTAACCTCATGAACCTACGCTGCACTGCCTCAATAGCAAGGATGTTCTTCCTCAAATTAGGAGACCAAAACTGCACACAATACTCCAGATGTGGTCTCACCAGGGCCCTATACTACTGCAGAAGGACCTCTTTACTCCTATACTCAAATCCTCTCATTATGAAGGCCAACATGCCATTAGCTTTCTTCACTGCCTGCTGTACCTGCATGTTTACTTTCAGTGGCTGGTGTACAAAGATACCCAGGTCTCGTTGCACTTCCCTTTTTCCTAAGCTGACACCATTGGGATAATAATCTGCCACCTTGTTTTTGCCGCCAAAGTGGATAACCTTACATTTATCTACATTATACTGCATCTGCCATGCATCTGCCCACTCACTCAACCTGTCCAGGTCACCCTGCAACCTCGTTGCATCCTCTTCGCAGTTCACACTGCCACCCAGCTTTGTGTCATCTGCAAATTTGCTAGTGTTACTTTTAATTCCATCATCCAAATCATTAACATATATTGTAAATGGTTGCAGCCCCAGCACCGAGCCTTGCGGCACTCCACTCGCCACTGCCTGCCATTCTGATAGGGACCCGTTTACACCTACTCTTTGTTTCCTGTCTGCCAACCAATTCTCTACCCATGTCACTACCCTACCCCCAATACCATGTGCTCTAATTTTGCCCGCTAATCTCCTGTGTGGGACCTTATCAAAGGCTTTCTGAAAGTTTAGATACACTACATCCACTGGCTCTCCTTCATCCATTTTACTTGTCACATCCTCAAAAAATTCCAGAAGATTAGTTAAGCAGGATTTCCCCTTCATAAATCCATGTTGACTTGGACCAATCCCTTTACTGCTATCCAAGCAGCCCACATCCCACATTCCAAAGACATGTAGGTTTGTAGGTTAATTAGCCTCAGTAAATTGTCCCTGTTGTGCAGACCATGAACTTGTGTACCGGGAGATCGTTGGTCTTCGCGGACTCGGTGGGCCGGATGGCCTGTTTCCACGCTGTATCTCTAAGCTAAACCAAAAGACTTTTCTCTTTCCTTTCAGTCATCACAGATCGCAACAACCTTCGCATTTTATTATTCACCGTATTTTTCTTCCCGTTCACTTTCGTCTGAGCTCAGTTTGCCCCGAGTCCCAATGTCTGATCCGTTTTCACTCTCCCTTTGGATTGGCCCCGTTTCTGATACCGAATGATCAGTCCTCAGCAGAAGCATCCTCAGACCTGATCCCATGCTGTATGACTCTGTGACTGCTCTCCTCGAGATCTCACCCCTTCATTGCCACCAGACCTGCAAAGCCAGCTTCTCCTCTTCCCCCACATCTACATTTCTGCCTACTTGACTGTGTTCTTCCTCCTCTGCTCAGCAACAGAGCAACAACTTCCTCCATTCCCTTTTCTGCATTTTGAAGAATTCATTGCCTTCGCAACTCTTGGGTTCGCAGTTAACAGTTAACCATTTAACCAGTTAACAGTTAGATTCCACACCCTCTATCGGAAGTGGAAAAGACAGAAAACATTTACATTTTAGTCAGCAGAGAAGGTGGGCGAGGATGATTAATACAACGTGAATATCTCTGTGGTTTGAGACCAGATGACTTAATGTGGCAATTAAGTCATATTAAAATCATATTAAGTCTACTTATCTGTGTCGTGTGTTGGTAATTTGTAAAGTTGCTGCCCAGCAGACCGGACTCTACAAAACAAAGAAAAAACTGAGCCAAAATGTTAACAGTTCTAAAACAGACAGAAAGAAAGAGTGATCCAATCTAGTGTTCTCGGTTGTGTAGGAAATTAACTGCTGATGCTGGTACAAATCAAAGGTATCACAAAATGCTGGAGTAACTCAGCGGGTCAGGCAGCATCTCAGGAGAGAAGGACCCGAAACATCACCCATTCCTTCTCTCCTGAGATGCTGCCTGACCCGCTGAGTTAGACAATAGACAATAGGTGCAGGAGTAGGCCATTCGGCCCTTCGAGCCAGCACCACTATTAAATGTGATCATGGCTGATCATTGTCAATCAGTACCCCATTCCTGCCTTCTCCCCATACCCTCTGACTCCGCTATCCTTAAGAGCTCTATCTAGCTCTCTCTTGAATGCATTCAGAGAATTGGCCTCCACTGCCTTCTGAGGCAGAGAATTCCACAGATTCACAACTCTCTGACTGAAAACGTTTTTCCTCATCTCCATTCTAAATGGCCTACCCCTTATTCTTAAACTGTGGTCCCTGGTTCTGGACTCCCCCAACATTGGGAACATGTTTCCTGCCTCTAACGTGTCCAACCCCTTAATAATCTTAAACGTTTCGATAAGATCCCCTCTCATCTTTCTAAATTCCAGTGTATACAAGCCTAGTCGCTCCAGTCTTTCAACATACGACAGTCCCGCCATTCCGGGAATTAACCTAGTAAACCTACGCTGCACGCCCTCAATAGCAAGTTACTCCAGCATTTTGTGATACCTTCAACCTAGTGTACTCCATCAGCTTTAGATTGCTCTGACCAGTAAACATTGCATTATGATATTGGGATATTCCCCATACA
Organism: Rhinoraja longicauda; assembly: GCF_053455715.1. Lineage (NCBI taxonomy): Eukaryota > Metazoa > Chordata > Chondrichthyes > Rajiformes > Arhynchobatidae > Rhinoraja > Rhinoraja longicauda. The sequence continues at coordinate 4,259,058 of NC_135956.1, forward strand.
TCCCATTATGATGTTTTTTTCCAGGAATTACTGAACATACGAAGGACGACCCCTTTTTATGGATTCGGATGAGAATTACCAGTTGTTACTGCAAAGTCTTCCGGTTGTATCTGCAGTGGATTCAGTTTGGGAAATTGCTCTATTTGGATCAATCTCCTTGCAAACTAGAGCTTAATTTGAGGAGCATCAATCTAAAGTCAATCCAACCTTACTTAGCTGCTGCCATGCTCTGCCTGTGGTCATCACAAATTGGATGGCGGAGCATGCATCCTGAGTCGTTGTGCACTGGTATTTCTTCAACCTAATATCTTACCTCATTCCACAGAATGAACATAGAACAGTTGCCAGACAGCAACTTTGCCTAAGTAACACATTACGCAGATAAAGAAGCTTAATCTGATTTTAAACCTTACCTCATACCACATTAAATCATCTGGTCTCATCCCACAGATTCTCTTTGTATTATTCATCCTTAACACCTTCTCTGGTACCTAAAAGTAACATTTTGTTTTTTCTCACTTCGGATAAAAGTCAAGTATCTGACATATAAGAAAATAACTGCAGATGCTGGTACAAATCGAAGGTATTTATTCACAAAATGCTGGAGTAACTCAGCAGGTCAGGCAGCATCTCAGGAGAGAAGGAATGGGTGACGTTTTGGGTCGAGACTCTTCTTCAGACGGGTCTGATGAAGGGTCTTGACCCGAAACGTCACCCATTCCTTCTCTCCTGAGATGCTACCTGACCTGCTGAGTTACTCCAGCATTTTGTGAATAAGTATCTGACATAAAACACTGAATAGGACAGCACAAGAACTGGCCTTTAGGCCCATGATGTCCATTTTATTCAGTAAATAACGTGGAGGAATATTTAACTTCAAGGTTCGGAGGCTGTAATATTGTCAATGGGATATATTTTTCAAATCATTTTATTGATGTGGATAAACTCAGAATTTCCAAAAGGATCTGGATTCAAGAAATTATGTTTATTCTTTACAGGTTGGTATTAAGTACAGGATATTTGAGAACAGATCCACTGTTCTGATAAGTTAAATGTGTTCCAGCAATCTCCATTAGAAAGGTTGTTTTCCCATGGGCTTCAATTTTCAGTGGACGTGAGTTGACAGATAATGGCTCGTCATCATCTGTTATTATACTTTATTGGGTATTTTAGTTTGGGGACTATAAATAATAGACATAATGGAACAAATTAATAACAATTACGTTAAGCGTTTACTATATTTCAAAACAGAGAGAAAGTTTTATTGATCAAAATATAAAACAGATATCACTCAAGGATTTTCAACAAACAAGTGTATTTCTGTGATTATTAAGCTTTTCAATAAGTTTTGATGGACCTGCAAAAGAAATGATCTTTACAGCACAATAAGTAGTCATTCATCGTGTCATGTATGAATTGATTCTGCTGGAATGATTTAGTAATGTTTAGGAGGATGCCAGTATTGTACGAAAATAAAACATTCGACTGTTCCGTAGGGCAATGCACCTGTGCATGCATCTGTAAAGTTAGATTTAACGCTTTCCTAATGACTCCCATGCATATACTCATTGTACGTTTCTCCTTATAATCTTTTCCGCAATCTTCTATTATTTCTGATTTATTGACCTTTCTTAGTGTTCAACCATGTGATGTGATTTTTTTTAAAGGTTAGAATACTAATTTTCACCAGCATCTACATGTGAGATTTATTACCTCAAAAAATAGATTTGCAATTAATTCTGGCTTAATATCAATGTACTCAGCATAAACACGACAACCCAGTGATATTACTAATGATGAATTAATAAACGCTGTCGTTAAAACCAATTGTAAAGAGGAAATGATTGATATATCTTACAAAGGAATGTTTGCAGTGTTTCATTGCAACACGCAAAAGAAACATCAACCTGTTAATTCGAATGTGTTGAATCTTTTTTCGTGTCAACATTGCACGATTGAAAATAGCTTACTAATGTGTGAAATACAACTGAAGTGTATTTCACACATTAGTGCCCTGACCACGGGAGAATAAAGAAGGGAAGAAGTTTGAACTTTTTTTGCCTTCCATCACAGTGAGGAATGTGGGGGAGTCGCTGTGGTGGATGTTCATGTTCAAATTTTATTTGGGTGTCTTGACTGTATGCCAAATCAAATTCCTCGTATGCTGCAACACATATTTGGCTAATAAATTACTATTACTATTATGATTATGATTATAATTATGAAATATGCTTCACAAGTAACTTTCATTGACAAATTGGTTAGAGTCATAGAGTCAGAGAGTGATACAGTGTGGAAACAGGCCCTTCGGCCTAACTCGCCCATACTGGCCAACAATGTCCCAGCTACCCGAGTCCCACTTGCCTGCACTTGGTCCATAACCCCCCAAACTGTCCTATCCATGTACCGGTCTAACTGTTTCTGAAATATGCTTCAGACCATTTTTGTGCCATTTTGCATCACACACAAAATTTGACTGAGCAATGCTCAGGATATTATGCGTTTGCACACCTGATGTGATTTCCATCACAGACACACATGGAATTGTTTTATTTCCTTTTGATGCTCCTGTCAGAGAACCCGCTGAGAATTACCAGCCATTTTTTGTTTATATTTTAGATCTTCTGCAGCTGCTGCACATGTTTATAGAGTCATAGAGTCTTAGATTTTTTTTAAAGATTTTTTAGATTTAGAGATACAGCGCGGAAACAGGCCCTTCGGCCCACCAAGTCCGCGCCGCCCAGCGATCCCTGCACATTAACACTATCCTACACACACTAGGGACAATTTTTTTACATTTACCCAGTCAATTAACCTACATACCTGTACGTCTTTGGAGTGCGGGAGGAAACCGAAGATCTCGGAGAAAACCCACGCAGGTCACGGGGAGAACGTACAAACTCCGTACAGATGGCGCCCGTAGTCAGGATCGAACCTGAGTCTCCAGCGCTGCATTCGCTGTAAGCCAGCAACTCTACCGTTGCGCCACCGTGCCTGTAGATACAATGTGGAAAAAGGCCATTCAGCCCAACTTGCCAACATGTCCCAGCTACACTCGTCCCACCTGCCCGCATTTGGTCCATATCCTTCCAAACCTGTCCTATCCATGTACCTGTGTAACTGTTTCTTAATTATATTTAAATTATAACATTTAATAGGAATCTGAGGGGTAACATTTTCACACGAAGGTGGTGGGTGTATGGAACGAGTTGCCTGAGGAGGTAGTTGAGCCAGGGACTATCCCAACATTTAAGAAGCAGTTAGACACGTATATGGATAGGACAGGTTTGGAGGGGTATGGACCAAATTCTGGCAGGTGGGACTAGTGTGGCTGGAACAGGCTGGCCTGTGTGTGCAAATTGGTCCGAAGGACCTGTTTCCATGCTGTATCACTCTGTGATACTATGACTCTATGACTCTAAGTTCGCTGGGATGATGATAGTTTTATGGGAATCTACACTGAGGGTCAGATTGTGCTGGAGCCAGTTGGCACTTCAGATTCACCCTTATACTGGACCTGCAGCTGCACTAACAGTTTACAAGCAGCCATCTGTGCATGATAATCCATAGGGAGGATTAAGGAGATTTAATTGAGCTGTTCAAATATATGGTAATCGTGATTCAAGATAAGAATCACCCGGACAAAACATATAAATATGCAAGAAGTCCAGAATCAACTGGCAGAACAAGAGGTAAAATAATTAATCTTCTTTACACGTGGACCACATTCACAAGTAACTTTCAATGACGAATTGGTTAAATGCTTTGGAAAGAGTAATATAAGAAAATAACTGAAGATGCTGGTACAAATCGAAGGTTTTTATTTCACAAAATGCTGGAGTAACTCAGCGTGTCAGGCAGCATCTCAGTGACGAAGGAATGGGTGAAGTTTCAGGTCAAGACCCTCTTCAGACTAGTGTGAAGAAGGGTCTTGCCACAAAATGTCACCCATTCCTTCTCTCCAGAGATGTTGCCTGTCCCGCTGAATTACTCCAGCATTTTGCAACTATCTTCTTCAAACCTGATCAGGTTTGAACCTGATGTCTCCTATGATATGTTAAACTAGATTAGGTACCATTTCAGTTCCTTAACACTTGGTAACATTTATTAACAGTCCTTAAGGAAAGATATTGCCTTGTTGAGCCACCTCCCCATAGATACCTTTGATTGTGTAGAGTGGTGCCTGATAGAGTGGGCTTTCTCTGCAGCCACTTGCATATCTGTGACGTCTTGATTAGAATGGGTGACAAGGGTTATGTGGAGAAGGCTGGAAAATGGGAATAGGAGGCAGAAATCAGCCATGATTGAATGGCGGAGTAGAATCGTTAGGCCGAATGACCTAATTCTACTCGTATAACTTGTGAATAACATAAGTAAGCAGAAAACATACAAGTAACATTTTTATTACAGTATTTTGCTTAGTTTTTATGGCCCGGTCGGATAACAATTAGTTATGTACCATTAATCTGGTCACACTGAAAGTTTTAATCATAATAATATTTTAGCCCGCTTTTAAATTCTAGGAAGCTTTGTGTATAATGCTGTTGATATCAATCTTATCATCAATGGCCATGGAGTGATATGCAACCTCATTTACTCCACTGAAATGATTTAGTTTCAGTGAATAAACCTGTCCTTTCCAATATCATAATAATAAACTAATCTATTTCTCATCACAAACTTGTAATTGGAGAATGCCTATTCTAATTGTGTATAAACCTATTCCTTGTTGCACATGAATGATTTTAGAAGAAATCAGGGCAGGTGGAACAGTAGCGTTGCCATTAGATGGCACTTATTTTTGATGCGCTAAGACATCATTGTGTTCAGCATGTGCTCCAAATTGGTTGCTGCTCAAAGGAAATTATGAAATTGGTCAAAAATAAACTTGAGATTTTGTGTGACTTAACGTCCACAACGAAGCTTTAGAATATGATCGTGGAAGTTCCTGATTGTTCCTGTAGACTTTGTTCCTGTAGACTTGGTAGTTCCTGTAGACTTTGAGTTCAGCACAGCAACCAGTATTTAATTGTATGGAAAACAAAGAGGCACATCAGCCCTTAACCCCGCAATCCCTCATGGCCAGTAGCAACACCCACATTACATGTGCCACAGAGGGGAGAAGCTTCAAAAGAGAGACTTCCATGGTTCTTTCAGACCCTTTGAAGTCCTGGTCAAAAGAATGCATACTAGGAGGCTGGTCCTAAACTCCATCGTAGGGGAGTGGATGAGGGAGGGGGGGGGGGAGAATATCCACCAGGGCCACATTCCTCCCATGACCACCATTAAAATTTTCTGTGACTTGTGCCACAGTCGACCTTCTGTCGGTTCGGACCGGACGGGATAGCCTTCGTTGCCCTCGCGCATCGATGAGCCTTGGGCGCCCAACTCCCTGTCGCCGGTTTGTGGTTTGTCCCTCCTCGGACCACTGTCGGTAGGTACTCACCACTGCTGACCGGGAGCACCCCACAAGCCTTGCCGTTTGACAGATGCTCTGACCCAGTCGTCTGGCCATAACAATTTGGCCCTTGTCAAAGTCGCTCAGGTCTTTACTCCTGCACATTTCTCCTGCATCCAACACATCAACTTCAAGAACTGACTGTTCACTTGCAGCCTAATATATCCCACCCCTTGACAGGTGCCATTGTAACAAGATAATCAATGTTCTTCACTTCGCCTGTCAGTGGTCATAATGTTTTGGCTGATCAGTGTATGATCCCACAACAATGAATGTCAGTGGCAATGTGAATAATGTGAATGGAGAGAGTATTTCAGGCAGGAGAGCATGCACGTTTCTTCCTGCAGAATATTACAACTATGACAACCGTGGAAAACTGACATCTGCGAATATAGTATTGTTCTTTTGAGAAGTCTTAATAGAATCTCTGACCACTATTCGGGGAAACAATTCGAAGATTGGCATTTCTTTGCCTCCTATTCTCCCAAGATAGAAGCCTAAAAACTGGAGTAACTCAGCAGGTCAGGCAGCATCTCTGGAGAAAAGGAATAGGTGACGTTTCGGGTCAAGACCCTCCTTCATCTACACTGTGTGGCTAGTTTCTCCCATGTGGAACCCTCCACCAGTGAAGAACTACCAGCAATGTTACAGCCGAGTAGGTGTCTCAGCATCTAAAGTCTGCAGAAAACATTCTGTTAGCGTAGGCACATTATGCAGACCTTAGATTATTTCCAAAATGCTGGAGTAACTCAGCAGGTCAGGCAGCATCTCGGGAGAGAAGGAATGGGTGACGTTTCGGGTCGAGACCTAGGAGGTGTCTCAGCAGCCACTGTTGAAGTTGCCCATTGAGGTCTCCAGATGTCAACAGAATGTTCCTTTAAATAATAAGCATTTCAATTGAGACGGTTCCATGAAAATAGTAATGGAGAACTTTAAACATCCATGTTCTGAAGTAGGGATGGGAATGGGAGTTATGCAAAAAGTTATGTCATTAGGGAGGTGACTAATACTGGCAAAAAAGATCAGGTGGAATAGCAGGATTAGAACTGGAGGCTCCCGGTCTAGTTTCATGATTGGAATCATCCGAACATGATCAGTTTTCTCATGGGTAAAGTCAGTTTTGCATTGTGTGGTGCTTAAAAGAAAGTACCACATCATTAAATTTCTGGGCAAATGTAAAGTTTGCGTGGGAAACCAATATAATTATGCAGAAAATGTATGGTCCACTCTAATTCGCTTTTTAAAATTACTTTCGTGCTTTGAATTTTTCTTCTGCCGAATGACTTCATACTTGCAGCGATCACGTGTTACATTTTTGGGGGTTTTGGCTTGGGGGTGAAGTTGGCACATTCTGGAATCCAGAACCAGGGGCCTCAGTCTAAGAATAAAGGGGAGGCCATTTGAAACTGAGGTGAGAAGAAACGTTTTTACGCAGAGAGTTGTGAATTTGTGGAATTCTCTGCCGCAGAAGGCAGTGGACCCGATTCACTGGATGAATTTAAGAGAGAGTTCGATAGAGCTCTAGGGGCTAGTGGAATCAAGGGATATGGGGAGAAGGCCGGCACGGGTTACTGATTGTGGATGATCAGCCATGATCACAATGAATGGCGGTGCTGGCTCGAAGGGCCAAATGGCCTCCTCCTGCACCTATTTTCTATGTGTTTCTATGTTTCTACAGCAAATCACCGAATACAAATGACCCACAATCGAGTGTTGCTGCTGAGAGAATTGATGTGCCTAAGCCAGGCTTTAGAGTAATTCCATGTGACAATCTGTATTTTGAACATGTCTTTTCAATTATTTTATTTCTCACAAAGTAGCTAGATTTTTTAAAGCAACTTTCATAACCTAGCTGCAGGTGTTCTTCTGCCTTTATGGCAGTGGACCCCAATTTGCTAAATAGATTCTATGGATACATATTCAGTGGAAAAGAATGCACATAATGAGTTCTGTGAGTGATGAGTCCTTCTGTAGTTCATGCAGGAGAATGGAGTTTTGCACCTCTATGACTATGAAGACCATGAAGAAATGTTTTCACAATTGCAAAACACAGCTTGAATAGTTCTTCTGTCTCCTCTTATCTACTCTGCTCCTCTCACGCACACCCTTCTCCCCGCAACAGTCCCTAGTCAACCATGACTCTGATTCTTTGTTCTCTTCCAACCTGGAGAGCCTGTCACCTCCAGCTTCCACCTCAAGCCTTGACCTGAAAAATTAACTGTCCATTTCTCGTCACGGATGCCACCTGACTCAGCAAGTTCTCCCCAGCACCTCTCCTTCTTTGGCTTTTCTGTTTGTTACTGCACCTTTGAATGACACGCTGATTGTCTTTATAAATCCAGAGAGCAATTGTACGATATTCCTTTGACAACCATTGATGATGGATCAAGGGAACGTTTTAAACTATGAGACTGTTAGTGAATTAACAATCAGGTCAAATTAAGTTATATTTATTCACTTTTGTTTTTATTTAGATTATATGCATCTACTATGAAAATGATGGGGAGGGGGATTATTTAGCACATGATACATGCTTGGTGGGAGTGATGAACTTCAAAGACAAAGGAAGACACAAAATGCTGGAGTAACTCAGCGGGTCAGGCAACCTCTCTGGAAAGAAGGAATGGGTGACGTTTCGGGTCGAGTACTTCTTCTCTTCAGAGATGCTGCCTGACCCGCTGAGTTACTCCAGCATTTTGCGTCTACCTTCGATTTAAATCAGCATCTGCAGTTTTATTTTCCTTCAAAGACCTCAAAGTCATGAATATGTTAAAGTAATTAACATCTTAACAGAATGAATAATTCTATCATCATTGCAACTTCATTGGATAAAGTCAGAGAGTCAATGGATAATTATCAATTGATTTCATTTGTTGTCTCTGACTAATTGAAAGCGAAACAAAAACATCTCAACATTCGTTGACCCCGATAGACTTTATTTTCGATGTCACAACTTCTTGCTGGCCAGCTCCTCGAATCTCAAATTGCCAACAGCATTCTTCCTTCTGTGGGGCAGTTGTGAAAGTAATGCCTCTACATTCTGAATTAATGGGTTTATGGGAACTGAATGTTGACCAATGCAGTCGAGATGTCTCACCCCCCCCCACCCCCCAAATTTTTGTAATAGCCATTGATGCCAGAAAATCAAAAGAGTGGACTTTCCCATTTGGAACAGTTTTCATTTGTTATCATGTCTATGCTATTCAGAATCATTTAAAATGTGTTAAACTTGAAGTAAAGCACTTTTGCTGTTACATTAAAACAATGATATTGCAAAGAGTTGTGTTCAGTTTTGGCTGAAACACAATATCTAACATGTGTGGACACGATAAGAAGAAGATTAAAAAAAAACTTCTTTTTTTTTATCACATAAATAATTCAATAAGTTTAATTAGCAATGAACAATCCACATTGTCCTTAACCAGGTGCAGGATCTAACCTCCAGTGAATAATAGGATAGTCCAGTGGCAGAATGAACTGAGAGGGTGGTGAATCTATGGAATTCTTTGCCACGAGAGGCAGTGGAAGCTGAGTCAGTGGATATTATTAAGGCAGAGATAGAACGATTCTTGATTAGTACAGATGTCAGAGGTTATGGGGAGAAGGCGGGAGAATGGGGTTAGGAGGGAGAGATAGATCAGCCATGATTGAACGGCGGAGTAGATTTGAGGGGCCGAATGGCCTAATTCTGCTCCTATCAGTTGTGAGCTTAAGATCTTATGATTTGGCTTCCCCTGTGTAACTTTCAGTCCCAGTCTTCTGCATTTTACAGTGCATATACACATGGAGTCAGCTTAATGGCTAAACACATTACTCACTGGAAACATCAGCATTAATCAGCAGGAATTGGTGTGAGACACCCTCTTGAAATAAAATGCTCAATATGTTATGACCAGTTATTGCAGTAAATCTCTTCTCTTTATGGCAGAAAAAAGGTTCCAAATATTATGTGTCACAAAAAACCAACAACAAAATAATTTATGTAACAGTTAACAGTTTGCTTGCGTTGATTGCAATGTCATTTTAATGTGGAGCCATCTGTTGCAGAATAAATCATTCAATGCAGTCAGAACATTTCCACAGCAGTAGGACAAGAAACAAGAATTTACGGCAAAACAGTCATGTTTGAAGTTTACTATATAGATAGCATAATTCAACTATGGCTAAGAACTCTAACCAGTGATTTGGAAATTATTACTGGGCTTTCCTTTTTGAGGTTTTCCATCAACCAATTGGGAGAAACATTTCAAGTGACAGTAAACAATGTTTGAATGATTCTTTGAGTGTCGTAGAGTGATACAGTGCGGAAACAAGTTTCTACGGTCCAACTTGCCCACATGTCCCAGCTACACTAGTCCCACCTGCCTGCGCTTGGTCCATATCCCCCCAAACCTGCACTATCCATGTACCTGTCGAACTGTTTCTTAGATGTTGGGATAGACCCAGCCTCAACTACCTCTTCCGGCAGCTTGTTCCATACACCTACCCCCCTTTGCGTGAAAATGTTACCCCTCAGACACCTATTACAGACATGTGAATTTTCCGCGTTTCCGCAGATTTAAAATCATTTTCCGCGCTTTTTGCATGATTTTCGCGTTTTTCACTTTGCCAAATAAATGGAGAAATTGGATCGAAAGAAAGAAAGAAAAAAACGATGTATAGACTTGTAATGAACACTAGGGTTCCGCTAGAGGTCGCTAGGGGTTCCGCAAGAAATCCCCCGCGCCCTGGAAGTCTCTCCTCAAATGTGGCACCGATGCTGGGCAAGGCAGCCAATCCCGACCTCATCGGGACTTCCACGGCCGATCGGTGGGTTGAATTTGCAACCTGCGGTCGGGGCTCTGGAACTCCAGCCCAACTGGAGCCAGCACATCTATCCCCAGAGTCGACTTCCTTGGCCGGCTGGATAAACCAGCAAAGCTCTGGAACCAAGAGTGAAAGAAAATCAGTGGTGGAACTGTAATGAGTAAATATTAAATTTAAGTGCAAGATTTTATAACTAAATTAATTAAGACAGGGTTAAAATATAAAACACAGCAGAAAAGCCAATTTCCACATTTTTGGGCTATTTATTAATTTAATTTAATTGTCATATGTAGGTTGGCACAGGGTCAACGGTACAATGAAATGTATTTGACAAGACAACGGGTCACCTCAGCAGTGATATTCCAAGGATAAATAAGATTTTAAAAATGACATTAGTAAGGTAAAAAGACAATATTAAAATAATCAACATATATGATGTGAAATGTGTTTATGAGTTCAGAAGCCTGATGGCCTGATGGTAGAAAGTGTTCTTAAGTCTGGTGGTACGCGCAGCCATACTCCTGTATCGTCTGCCTGATGGTAACAAGGAGAACAGCCTGCAGCTGTGGTCCTTGATGATGCTGCGTGCCTTCTGCAGGCACCGCCGGTAGAGAATGTCCTGAATGGCCGGGAGACAGTTGCCAGTGATGTGCTGTGCCGTCTTCACCACTCTCTGTAGTGATTTGCGGCTGTGGGCAGAACAGTTCCTGTACCAGACTGTAATGCAGCCTGTCAGCAGGTTCTCGATGGTGCGTCTGGAGACGTTTGTGAGGATGCTGGCGTTCATGCCAAACTTCCTCAGTCTTCTCAGGAAAAAGAGCTTTGTTATTGTGTCCGTGTGCAGTGTCCAGGAAAGGTCCTCAGTGATGTGCACACCGAGAAACTTAAAGTTGCTGTTAATTATCAATTAATGTGCAAATTTACTTCAAAATGTTATTAGTATACAGTGACATAGTCACATTATTTTGTAATGTCTGTCTTTACTTTGAAATTAACTAAAAGGCTTGAAACTGGTAATTTTGTGTGTATATTTTCAAAAATGTTCCAATTTTTTTACACCTCGTATAAGCACTTGGCGCTTTCCCTCTTTTTTTTAACCTCACTCACATACCTGCTATTAAATCTTTTCCATTTCATCTTAAACCTATGTCCTCTGGTCCTCAACTCACCTACTCTGGGCAAGAGACTCTGTGCATCTACATGCATCACAAGGGCACTTTCCCCTGCAACCGCACGAGATCCAACACCTGTCCCTTGACCTCTCCCCCCTCAACTCCATCCAAGGAACCAAACAGTCTTTCCAGGTGAGACAGAGGTTCACATGCACCTCCTCCAACCTCATCTATTGCATCCGCTGCTCCAGATGTCAACTTATTTACATCGGGGAAACCAAACGCAGGCTCGGTGATCGCTTCGCTCAACACCTGCGCTCGGCCCGCGTTAACCAATCTGATCTCCCGGTGGCTGAGCACTTCAACTCCCCCTCCCACTCCCAGTCTGACCTTTCTGTCATGGGCCTCCCCCAGTGCCATAGTGAGGCCAAATTGGGGGTACAGCACCTCATATTTCGCTTGGGCAGCTTGCAGCCCAGTGGTATGAACATCGACTTCTCCAACTTTAGATAGTTCCTCTGTCCCTCTCTTCCCCATCTCCTTCCCAGATCTCCCTCTATCTTCCTGTCTCCACCTATATCCTTCCTTTGTCCCGCCCCCCTGACATCAGTCTGAAGAAGGGTCTCGACCCAAAACGTCACCCATTCCTTCTCTCCTGAGATGCTGCCTGACCTGCTGAGTTACTCCAGCATTTTGCGAATAAATACCTTCGCTGTGCATCTACATGATCTATTCCTCTCGTAATTCTATGCACAATTCTTGTTGATTCTGAAGTTATAGTGAATGATGAGGTTTGTATCTGGGGAAAATCTAAGCACTATTGGATACACAAGCATTATGGTGATGTCAATAGCCGTGGTCTGGGTTCATCTTCCAGCTGATAGGTTTTTATACAGTTTTCCTGGGTGCTTCACGTTACTATAAGAAGCAGATATCAAGCCCAGAGAAATGACAACATTCTCCGAAAAACAAACGACATTAAAGAAGTTCCAGTAAAGGGGGAAATCTGAGGAAGGGAATTCCAAAACTTGTGGAAGTGAAATCAGTCACCAATCATGGATAAAAGAGAAGAAAACTGCCGAAGGAGCTAACATGAAAGAGATGGAGAAGGTATCCAGAAAGGGCATTGGCACTGTTGCAGGTTGCAGGAACATTCAGACAAAACTTCAGTCAAAGAGAACACTGGTTCAGATGCATAACGAGTGACATTCTTGATCAAATAAATGTTAAAACACCTCCAAAAGTATCAACAATAAATGGATTCAAACAGGTTTTAAGGAAACAAATTGAAGTTATTCATCAAATAGATTGTAAAAGGCATGTTGATACACTTGAATTTCTGTGACAGTCAAACAGTTGTAAATCTGGAATGTATTGAACCACAGGGATTCTGAGATGTCGTACCACTGCCCTAGTAATGTTTCGGAGGCAATCTCCCTCTGGTCTCTGATCCAGTTACGAAACCATGGGCGGTCACGGTGGCGCAGCGGTAGAGTTGCTGTGTTACAGTGCTTGCAGCACCGGAGACCCGGGTTCCATCCCGACTATGCATGCTGTCTTTACGGAGTTTGTACGTTCTCCCCGTGACCTGTGTGTGTTTCTCCGAGATCTTCGGATTCCGTTCACACTCCAAAGACGTCGATGTTTGTAGGTTATTGGCTCGGAATGAATGTAAAATTGTCCCTAGTATGTGTGTGTAGTGTTAATGTGTGGGGATCGTTGGTCAGTGCAGACTCGGTGGGCCGAAGGGCCTGTTTCCACATGGTATCTCTAAACATAAATTAATTTACACCAATTTTGGGGGAAGGGGGGGGGGGGGGGGCTGTTGACATTGCTTATTGAATTTAATGATGATGTTATCGCATGTTTGCAACAATTTCTTTCTGTGGATTGATCTGCACTAAATCTACATAAAAATCCATTATCGGATAATTAATTGTGACATTGTACATTGTAAACCATTGGTTAATATTGGAATGGTTTTGGCTGACGGCAGCCATAGAATGGTATTACCGATACATACGTACATCATCATTTGTGGAACCACACTCAAAATTGGAACAGGTCTAACTCTCATTTTATGGATTTCAGCCAGACAGCATCACAAAAATACAGCATTCACCTGTCTCACAGGCCCACTGTCATTTCCAAAGAAGACCACTTCCTGAATCGGTCTTCCAGATGCTTCTTCTCCCTGACTCTTCAATTGTTCATCAAACCACAATCTTTTCCATATGTGATCTCATAAACTTCCCACAGACCACTTTTTCCCACATTTTTTTTGTAGAAGCATAGAAACATAGAAAATAGGTGCATTAATCGGCCATTCAGCCCTTCGTGCCAGCACTGTCATTCAATATGATCATGGCTGATCATCCAAAATCAGTACCCCGTTCCTACTCTTTCCCCATATCGCTTGATTCCATTAGCCCTAAGAGCTATATCTAACTCTCTCTTGAAAGCATCCAGAGAATCGGCCTCCACTGCCTTTTATGGCAGAGAATTTCACAAAATCACAACTCTCTGGGTGAAAAGGTTTTTCCTCATCTCAGTCCTAAATGGCCTACCCCTTATATATTTTTTCCTGTTGAATTTAAAGCATTCACCCAGCACACATTCAGAACACTATATTAAAATTCAAAAAATGTGTAGAACAATTTGTTGTGTTGGATGGTGACACAGCAGGTGCTGCACGGTGGCGCAGCGGTAGAATTGCTGCCTTACAGTGCCAGAAACCCCCGTTTGATCCTGACTACGGGTGCTGTCTGTACGGTGTTTGTACGTTCTCCCCGTGACCTGCGTGGGTTTTCTCCGGGTTCGGTTTCCTCCCACACTCCAAAGACGTACAGGTTTGCAGGTTAATTGGCTTGGTATCATTGTAAAATTGTCCTGAGTGTGTGTAGGGTTGTGTTAGTGCACGGGGATCACTGGTCGGCGCGGACTCGGTGGGCCGAAGGGCCTGTTTCCGTGCTGTATCTCTAAACTGGACTAAACTAAACTAAACTGAGACATGAGCACAATCTCTTAAACGAAGCAGATAAGCAACATTTGCAACCTTTAACACTCATGTAATTCTTTGTAGAATTAGCAAATTTCTTAACCTAGTCCCACTGTATCCATCCAGATATACAGTATAGAATATTCTCACTCTATATTCACAACTGTGTCGCCGCCCACAGTGCGAACTCCATCTTCAAGTTCGCTGACAACACCACCGTTGATGGAGGAATCACAGATGGTGATGAGTCAGAGTATAGAAGTGAGATTGATCGAATGACGCAATCCATAGAGCTCAGAGGACCATCGGAACACAGCTACCAGTCTTGGAGGGCATCTACAACACACGATGCCTCAGAAAAGCCACCAGCATCCACAAAGACTCTTCACACCCCTGCAACAGTCTGTTCGAACTCCTTCCATCGGGCAGACGATACAAGGCCTTCTACACCCGCACCTCCAGACTCAGGAACAGCTTCATCCCCAGGGCCATAGCTGCTATGAACCGGTCCTGCTGAGCTGGATGATCTGTTTTGAAACTGTTCTAATTTGTTTCATTGGGTTGTTTAAATTAATACTGACTAGCTAATTGATTTAATGCATCGTATGGGAGGCGCATTCCCGATCTCGTTGTACCCCTCTACAATGACAATAAAGATATATTGTATTGTATTGTATTGTATTGTATTGTATGGTCCCAGCACAACAACCTGGCTCTCAATATCAGTCAGACCAAGGAACTGATTGTGGACTTTGGAAGAGGAAGGATGTGGACCCACAAACCTTTCGAAATTGGCGTGGTGATGTTGGAGAGAGTCAAAAGCTTCAAATTCTTGTGCATGCATATTTCTGAAGATCTTTCTAGGACCCAGCACACTGATACAATTCTAAAGAAAGCCCATCAATGCCTCTACTTCCTGAGAATATCGCAGAGGTTCGATAAGTCAGAGAGGATTCTCTAGAACGTCTACAGGTGTACAGTGAAGAGCACATTGACTGGTTGCATCACGGCCTGGTTCGGCAACTTGAGTGTCCAGGAGCGAAGACAACTGCACAAAGTGGTGAACACTGCCCAGTCCATCACTGGATCTCACCTCCCCACCATCAAAGGGATTTACAGGAGTCGCTTCCTGAAAATCACCTAACTGGGACCGGCCCTTTAGGCTTCTAGTGGATTGAAGTGATTCTCCAGCGATGCACTGATGGTATCGTTGCAGAGCATTGAGCTGCCTACTGCACATCTCAGGTAGCATATGGGAGGGCCAGGGATCATGAATCTCCAGGGAATCACGAGCTATGCACTAGGTTTGAAGTCTTCATCTTCAAACACTCTGATCTCCAAACAGCCAAAATACACGTTGACACTTTGAACGCAATGGTAAATGCTATATTCTGTTTTTCCAGAGATTCCTTGATGTGGAAAGTGTTTTCAAAATGAAAACACTTATGTTGGAGGATGATGTTGCACAGAATTTATTGTTGGAGGTTGGTGTTGTGTAGAGATACAGCGCGGAAACAGGCCCTTCGACCCACTGGGTCCGCGCCGACCAGCGATCCCCGCAAATTAACACTATCCTACACCCACTAGGGACAATTTTTACATTTACCAAGCCAATTAACGTACAAACCTGTACGTCTTCGAAGTGTGGGAGGAAACCGGAGATCTCAGAGAAAACCCACGCAGGTCACGGGGAGAACGTACAAACTCAGTATAGATAGTACCTGTAGTTGGGATTGAACCCGGGTCTCCGGCGCTGCATTCGCTGGAAGGCAGCAACTCTACCGCTGTGCCACTGTGACCGCCCTACAGTGTTTATTGTTGGATGGTGGTGTTGTGCAGTGGGGATGGATTAATTCAGGGTCTTTATTGTGGAGGTGTTGAAAACAAGGCCGACCGTCTCACACATGAGTGAATGAGAGCATATTTATCAGCATCACGTGCCTTTTGCGAGCTGACTACTGAGGCAGTCTAGATATCGTACGTACCAGGTTAACATCTGCACACACAGCAGCTCCAGAAACACTACAAAGAGTGATTCATAAACAAATGATTGATAATTAATTAGCAATTATTCAAAGTGGCAGTTTGAGTGCCTTTCTTTAAAAAATGCAAAAGCTCAAGTGCCCACACTTTCAAAGGCTAAAATTAGCTACATAAGACAAAGTCAACAGATGGACGGGATTTTGAGTAGATCGTCTGATAAAGAATGTCCTTGATTCACCAGCTGGCCATTTATCTTTGAAATTATGATAGAGATATGATTAACTCTTCAGTTGCAACAGCGATGCCCTGAAGTTGAATAATGCCACTAACAAATGGTGTTGTCACACTGCCAGTGAATGCCAACTTTCATTGAATTATGTTAAATCCTTTTTAATTGAACAAAAGTAATTTGAAAATTATGTTGATTTTAATGGCCCTATGCTTGACTACAGACAATTTTTCTTGAACCATCGTGAAATTATTTTTGTTTGAACTGCAAACAAAAACGGGCCCTTCAGCCCACCGAGCCCGCACTGGCCAGTGACCCCCACACATTAGCACAGCCCTACACACACGAGGGACAATTTATGTTGCATTTACCCAGCCAATTAACCTACAAACCTGTACGTATTTGGAGTGTGGGAGGAAACCGAAGATCTTGGAGACACACCGGCATGGTGGCACAGCGGTAGAGTTGCTGCCTTACAGCACTTGCAGCGCCGAGGATCCGGGGTTCCATCCCGACTACGGGTGCTGTCTGTACGGAGTTTGTACGTTCTCCCCGTGACCTGCGTGGGTTTTCTCCGAGATCTTCTGTTTCCTCCCACACTCTAAAGACGTACAAGGTTTGTAGGTTAATTGGCTTGGTATAAAAAATGTAAATTGTCCTTAGTAATGGTGTTAGTGTACGGGGATCACCGGACTCGGTGGGCCGAAGGGCTTGTTTCCGCGCTGTATATCTAAACTAAAACCCACGCAGGTCACGGGGAGAACGTACAAACTCCGTACAGGCTGCACTTGTGGTCAGGACCGAACCCGGGTCTCTGGCGCTTTCAGGCAGTAGCTCTACCAGCTGCGACACCGTGCTGTCATTTTTGAGCTTGTAAGCAAGGAGTAGAAGCTCTCCCAGACGGTCGGGTTTTCCAAATAGTTGGGAGATGGAGCAATAGGCATCTTTAAGCTTGTGTAGCAGTGGTTGAGGTTATTTGAGCCTCTGGTATGACAGGAGTTGTGCTGATATTATTTTGGTGGCACACTTTTGAGGTTGGCCAGTCCGGAGGCCCTAGCAATTGTCTCGGAGTACTTAGTTTCAAGGTTTTTTGGTAGCCTTAAAAACACATTCACTGAATTCCCCCATCTTACCGGAGCTTGTTCATCTTTTCTGTTTACAGACTTCTTGATTTTTGCCGTCATTTGTAGCTTGTAACATTGCTCTCCAGAACAGAATTGCTAATTGAGAGAAATGACAATGGCCATTTGTAAATCTGAATTCAATTAATTTAAAAAAAAATCTGAATTATAAACCTAGTATTAATAACATTAGTTACAGAGGTGACAAATTATCATTATAAACATAACTGGTTTAAATATGATACCCTAGAGAAGGAATGAAACAAGGTGGTTTTCCTTTAGACAAGGGGATAAATACACATATTTTTTTAATAGCAATATTGATGTTGAACATAGGAGAACATACATTTAATTATATTTATTACCTTCTATATTATGGTTGAAATTGTTATGTCTGGAAAGTTTTTAACCATATTTGGTCACTAACTGATGATATACTTATTCAGCTAAGTTTAGTTTAGTTTAGAGACATAGCATGGAAACAAGCCCTTCAACCCTCCGAGTCCATGCCAGCCATTGATCACCCGTTCACATTAGTTCTATATTATCCCACTTTCCCTACACACTAGGGCCAATTAACCCGCACATCTTTGAGATTTGGAAGGAAACCCAGAGAAAATCCATGTGGTGACAGGGAGAACGTGCAAACTCCACACAGACAGCAGTCGAGCTCAGGATTGAACCCAGGTCTCTGGCATTGGCTGTGAGGCATTGGCTCCACTAGCTGTGCCCCTGAGTCACTCAAGTCAGGTACAGCTGAGATGCATAAAACATCAACAGTTAGACAGATGTGGATGCTGAGATACTGCTCAGCTCTACACATTGTATTTGCTGTTCAATTGAAGCTTTTGGTTGCCATCTGATATTTCAACTTGATCTTTTAAAATAGGGAAATTATTTGGCAATGCAATTAATTATTTCTTTAGTACGTAAATATAATTATTTTCTCTCTTTAAGTTGACATAACTTGCAGTAATTTTTAACTACCTGCGCTTACAAAGTATTAAGTTTAAGTTTGCACGTTTTATCCAAGAGAACATTTCAATATAGGATTTGAAACGGAGGGGGAGGTGAGGTGATTGTGCAGAGAATTATTTACAGTGGTTAACTAATTACAATTCTGTAGAAGTTATCATTATTGTAGATTTTCCACTTACAATATAAAATAAACATTATGCATTTCAACATGGTTGGGGAAGTATATAATACTGTAAACATTATGTTAATATATTATTAAACGAGCGATATTAGGTTTAAACCACCTCTGTAGTATTAGCTTATACCAACCATCTGCCATGGAGGTGATAACAATGCCTAATGGATGGTTCTTTCATTTTTAGTTTTAGTTTAGTTTAGAGATACAGTGCGGAAACAGGTCCTTCGTACCACCGAGTCCGCACCGACTCGCGACACCATCCTACACACACAAGGGACAATTTACATTTATTTACATTGGGCGGCACGGTGACGCAGCGGTAGAGTTGCTGCCTTACAGCGAATGCAGCGCAGGAGACTCAGGTTCGATCCTGACTACAGGCGCCGTCTGTACCGAGTTTGTACGCTCTCCCCGTAACCTGCGTGGGTTTTCTCCGAGATCTTCGGTTTCCTCCCACACTCTAAAGACGTACAGGTATGTAGGTTAATTGACTGGGTAAATGTAAAAATTGTCCCTAGTGTGTGTAGGATAGCGTTAATGTGCGGGGATCACTGGGCGGCGCGGACCTGGTGGGCCGAAGGGCCTGTTTCCGCGCTGTATCTCTAAATCTAAAAATCTATCCCAAGCCAATTCACCTACTAGCCTGTACGTCTTTGGAGTGTGGGAGGAAACCGAAGATCTCAGAAACCCATGCAGGTCACGGGGAAAACGTAGAAACTCCGTACAGACAGCACGCTTAGTCGGGATCGAACCCGGGTCTCTGGCACTGTAAGCGCTGTAAAGGCAGCAACTGTACCGCTGTGCCACCATGCCACCCGCCTTTGTGAGGCATAATGTTTCAATCGGAATTTCTTAACATCAAATTGTTAACAGTACTGGCAAAACTTGCGATAACGATATCTGCCAAAAAAATAAAATGACATTAATTAATATTGGCTTTTGTGTGACCCGAAAAATGCACATGATTATTGAAATCTTGATTCAGAGCAACTTAATAAATCATATTTAATATTAGAATCATGAATATATTGTTTTGTTGCATGAGTCTATTGTTAGTTATTATCATGTCACAGATCAGCACGTGCCCTCTCTCAGAAATACAAACGTGCAAATGCAGCCACACGCCACGATTAATACTCCCAAACCGAGCAAAACCTTGAATTTTAAATAGGCACTTTCCTTTAATTTCAAATGATTAGCAGGGTAAATTCGAGTTATTTTCAAAAATCAATTACAATCATCTGCAAAAACAACTAAGAAGCCATGAGTGGGAAAGAAAACTGCAGATGCTGGTTTAAATCGAAGGCAGACACAAAATGCTGGAGTAACTCAGCGGGTCAGGCAGCATCTCTGGAGAGAAGGAATGGGTGACGTTTCTGGTCAAGACCCTTCTTCAGACTGAAACGTCACCCGTTCCTTCTCTCCAGAGATGCTGCCTGACCCACTGAGTTACTCCAGCATTTTGTGTCTACCTAAGAAGCCATGGGATTGCTTAACAAGTGATTTGTTTTCATATCTAAAATAATCTGTTACGTTTGGAATTTGAATGTTTTTCTGAGCTGATGTAACTTGATGATTGCAATGATAATCTTTGTGCTGTTACGTTGATTGTCGCGGCATTGCAAATGTGATTTGCAATTTCCCCTTAAATGTTCCTGATCACGGAGCTTACGTGATGCAGATGATGCACATGTCAGTGAGACTGGCAGTGGCGATGCTGTGTTATGTATGGAAACAGAATTATGATATTGCAGACTTCAAGCTTCCTCTTCTTTCGCGTCCATGTTTCAAATGTTACACCACTTTCATCGTCCGTCCTGAAAATGGCGCAAGCTTCCGGCGACAATCAGTGGGAGCCATCACTTGTACAGTCGACAATGGTGGTTGCAGAATTAGCTCGGGACACTTCCAGTTTCCAGCCCCGTGACGTGGATGCTTCTGCTATGGGGCCACTTTAAAATTGGTTAGGTATATCTAGTAACTGCCCAAATATCCTTTTCAAAAGAAGTGGCAGATTTGCAATGGTCCCAATTGCAATTCTCAGTCCACCAGCGTTTGACAAATAAAAATGACGATCAGATCTACAAAGAAAACTGAGATGTGTTATTGAAGACTATTTCACTGCTGCCTTTGTGCCCCTTAAAAGAGATTTTACATGGTATTTTGTACAAAAACGATGCAGTGTGCTTTATACCAGGACCACTGCTCTCTGAGGTACACACAAAATGCTGGAGTAACTCAGCGGGTCAGGCAGCATCTCTGGAGAGAAGGAAAACACCTTTTTTTTTGGTCAGAAAATATCATGTGTGATTATATTGTTTCAGTTTTGATACAATGATTTCGTACTATTTAACTTTCACAACTGTATGGTCAATCTGTGGTATTGTATTGACTGAAAAATAAATAAATAAATAATTTAAAAACCAAATAAAAATAAAAATGAATAAATAATTAAACAAATAAACTGCCCAAGTGAAATATGAGGTGCTGTTCCTCCAATTTGCACTGGGCCTCACTCTGACAATGGAGGAGGCCCAGGACAGAAAGGTCAGATTGGGAATGGGAGGGGAAGTTAAAGTGCCTGAGCAACCAGGAGATCAGGTAGGTTTAGGCGGACTGAGCGGAGGTGTTCAGCGAAACGATGGCCGAGCCTGAGCTTGGTCTCGCCGATATACAGGAGTTGACACCTGGAACAGCGGACACAGTAGATGAGTTTGGAGGAGGTGTAGGTGTACCTCTGCCTCACCACTGCTCTGTGCACAAATGGAGAGAACTCTGCTTCTGCAAGATCTGATGTCCCACTTCTCCACACCCTCAAATGTTCTTTTAGGTGCTTTGATGGGCTCCGTCTGCAAGATGCATGTACTGATGGATAAAGCATTGTCAAGGGTTACTTGCAGTCTTCATTTAAGCAGGGCACTTCAAGAGTTTCTCTCTTTAATTTACCAGCTCGTGTACAGGTAGCTTCTTGCTTTGAATATATTATGCAACCTGTTTGATTTACTTTCTGTTGCACATTTCCTGCTAGCAGTGCTATTCCCATGAGAGTTTTCTTGATTCCCGTTTGCATAAAATAACACGGGTGAGAAATTCAGACAGAACACTGCTTTCTTTAAAATAGAAAACGGAATATACCGAAAGTGAAAAGAAAGAACTGCTGAAGGGACTCAGCAGGTCAAGCAGCATCTGTAGAGGGAATGGATCGAGACACTTCTTCAGCTTGATGGAGAACTGGGAAGAAAGGTAGTAATGAGAGGTGGGGGTGGGATAAAGCCTGGCAAGTGATAGGTGGATAGAGGAGAGGTTGGGTTGTGTGGCAGGTGGGTCGTGTATGTAACAAAGGCTAGAGGTGAAAACGAGACAAATGGGTAACTGATAGAAAGAAGAGGAGGTGTAAACTGTAAAGATAGCGAGAAACGTCTGGGTGGAAGGGGAAAGGGGGGAAGAGGGGCCTTTAGAAAAGGGGAGGGTGCGACTCGGAGATAGGAAATGAGTGACCGAGGGAAGGGAATGGAGCAAGGTGACATGGGTAGGAAAAAAAACTGCAGATGCTGGTATAAATCGAAGGTAGACAAAAAATGCTGGAGTAACTCATTGGGTCAGGCAGCATTTCTGGAGAGAAGGAATGGGTGACGTTTTGGGTCGAGACCCTTCTTCTGACTGAAGTGGGTCTCAGTCTGAAGAAGGGTCTCGACCCGAAACGTCACCCATTCCTTCTCTCCGGAGATGCTGCCTGACCTGCTGAGTTACTCTAGCATTTCGTATCTAATGTGACACGGGTGGTGAGCGATGGTGGGGGAAATGTCGGTTTAGGGAGGAGCGGGGAAAAGAGAGGGAGGTGGAGGGGGTGGAGGGGTTATTGCTTGAAATTTGAGAATTCAATGTTCACATTGTTGGATAGGAATCTGCCCAGGTGGAATATCATGCGCTGTCCTTCGAGCTTGCATGTGGCCTCGCTCTGGCAACGGAGGAGGCCAAGGACAGAAAGGTTGGCATGGGAATGGGAAGCGGAGCTACAACGGGCCTTGACAGACAAAGCAAAAGTGCTTGGTGAAACTGTCGCCTGTGCTTGGTCTTTCCGATATAAAGGAGGCCTTAACAGGGCAGCACGGTGGTGCAGCGGTAAAGTTGCTGCCTTACAGCGCTTGCAGCGCCAGAGACCCAGGTTCGATCCCGACTACGGGTGCTGTCTTTACTGGAGTTTGTACGTTCTACCCGTGACCTGCGTGGGTTTCCTCCGAGATCTTCGGTTTCCTGCCACACTCCAAAGACGTGCAGGTTTGTAGGTTAATTGGCTTGGTAAATGGAAATATTGTCGCTAGTGGGTATAGGATAGTGTTAGTGTGTGGGGATCGCTGGTCAGTGCGGACTTGGCGGGACAAAGGGCCCGTTTCCGCGCTGTATCTCTAAACTAAACTAAACTAAAAAAATATATGCGCTTTGTCTTACCGATATAAAGTAGTTGACAAGTTTGGAAGAGATGTATTCGAATCTCTTTCTCACCAGGAAGGGTACTGGAGTCCCTGGATTAGACTTGATTGAGGAGGTTTGGAAGCTGGTGTTGAATCTCCTGCAGATGCAAGGGAAAGTGCCCGCGGGAACGGCGGCATGGTTGTGGTAAGGGGTGAACAAACCAAGGAGTTGTGGATGGAGTGATCGCTATGGAATGTGGAAAGTGTGACTGATGGCACGATCATGGTGATGGTGCCAAAAATGTCCAAACACCATGTGTTCAGTGAGGAGACTGTTGGAGTGAACAGTAAAGAGCAATAGACAATAGACAATAGGTGCAGGAGTAGGCCATTCGGCCCTTCGAGCCAGCACCGCCATTCAATATGACCATGGCTGATCATCCACAATCAGTACCCCGTTCCTGCCTTCTCCCCATACCCCCTGACTCCGCTATCCTTAAGAGCTCTATCCAGCTCTCTCTTGAAAGCATTCAGAGAATTGGCCTCCACTGCCTTCTGAGGCAGAGAATTCCACAGATTTACAACTCTCTGACTGAAAAAGTTTTTCCTATTCTCCGTTCTAAATGGCCTAGGGTATTCTTAAACTGTGACCCCTTGTTCTGGACTCCCCCAACATCGGGAACATGTTTCCTGCCTCTAACGTGTCCAACCCCTTAATAATCGTATATGTCAATATCCTTGTTCCTGCTTGGGAGAGAGGGAGCGAGAGCAGAACAACAGGACACAGC
Source organism: Rhinoraja longicauda (assembly GCF_053455715.1). NCBI lineage: Eukaryota > Metazoa > Chordata > Chondrichthyes > Rajiformes > Arhynchobatidae > Rhinoraja > Rhinoraja longicauda. The sequence continues at coordinate 4,283,121 of NC_135956.1, forward strand.
AGAACTAGATGAGGACCATCCACAACAACATGGGAGAAGCTGCATTTACTTATGAAAGAGGACGACTTGGATATCCCAGAGCAGAAAGCCTTATCTTGGGAGCAGATGCAGCAACGATAGATAAATTGAGCATGAGGGATGGCATCCTGGCAAGAGGCAGGATGCAAGAAGGTGCAGTCACAGTAGCTGTGGGAGTCTGTGGGTTTATAGTAAACTAGACCAAGTGGACCCGTTGGGCCTAAACCTCTCCTGCATTGGTGCAGCACCCTCTCCTCCCCTCCTCCCCTCTCCCCTCCTCCCTCTCCCCTCCTCCCCTCTCCCCTCCTCCCCTCCTCCCCTCCCTCCCTCCCTCCCTCCCTCCCTCCCTCCCTCCCTCCCTCCCTCCCTCCCTCCCTCCCTCCCTCCCTCCCTCCCTCCCTCCCTCCCTCCCTCCCTCCCTCCCTCCCTCCCTCCCTCCCTCCCTCCCTCCCTCCCTCCCTCCCTCCCTCCCTCCCTCCCTCCCTCCCTCCCTCCCTCCCTCCCTCCCTCCCTCCCTCCCTCCCTCCCTCCCTCCCTCCCTCCCTCCCTCCCTCCCTCCCTCCCTCCCTCCCTCCCTCCCTCCCTCCCTCCCTTCCCTCCCTTCCCTCCCTTCCCTCCCTCCCCCCCTCCCCCCCCTCCCCTCCCCTGCGTTTACACACTGGGTTCTGGGACTGGTATTTTGGCTTCCCAGACTATCATTAGGAAGTGGCTTAGATCGAGCACAAGGCCCCAAGTTTAATTTAGTTTAGAGATGCAGCACTAAAACAGGCCCTTAACAGCCCACTGAATCCACAGCGACCAGCGATCCCCACACTATTACACTATCCTACAGACCAGGAAAGATTTTACATTTATACCAAGCCAATTAAACTGCAAACCCACGAGGGGAAACCGAAGATCTCGGAGAAAACCCACACAGTCACGGGGAGAACGCACAAGCTCTATGCTGACAGCTCCCGTAGTCTCTAAGTGCTGTATGGCTGTGCCTCCGTGCCGCCAAAGTTATGGTGCAAAATCTCATCAGGATGAATCATTTGGGATTAGCAGATCCCTGTGCTCTTAGTGAGTCCCGCCCATAACATCATTCCACTCTGTACGTTATGCTCCAAGCCCTACTGCAAGGAAATCACCTTCAAGACCTTGCCCCTGCTCACACTGAGATCAAGTTGGCTCTGACCTGGTGGGCTAAAGGGTCTGCTTCTCTGTTGTATGATGCAAAGCCAAACCTGCAAGTGACTGACCGACAGCATCGAGAAAGCTGGCACAGATCCAGAAATGATCACACCTTGATAATATCACTGACTGTAGACTGTATGAAAGTGCATGGTAGACAACATTCCACCAATGTGAACTTGTGCAGGTGATAAATTAAGCTCACATTTGATTGAAGGGACTTCATGATTTGCAGAGACAGTGGAAAAAAAAGTTACTAAACCCTGGGAACAAATGTCTAGAAGTTAAGTTTCCTTTCCTCATTTTTCAGCACTGAGACATTTTGTTATCATTGAAAATAAAAGTATTAATGGGAAAAAACAACACATGTAAATAACACCATTTAATAGTATAAGAAAATAACTGCAGATGCTGGTACAAATCGAAGGTATTTATTCACAAAATACTGGAGTAACTCAGCAGGTCAGGCAGCATCTCAGGAGAGAAGGAATGGGCGACGTTTCCATTTAATAGAATCAGAGCAGAAAAAAATAGTTTTATGTTTATCTTTATTAATGGTTCATACATTAAACATTCATCAAAATCATCACCATTGGAATTTAATGTGTAACTTCTTTTGAATTTGTCAGAAGGTCTCATCTTATTTTACACAAAAGAGATCTAGTGGCCATTTGTTAAACTCGAGGTATGGGGACCAATATTGTGGTTTTGCATGCTGTCAGTGATTTCGATTCTTGGACACTATCAACATAACAAAAAATATAACCTGCATTTATTTAACATCAATAATGCTGCAGATTTTTGAGAAGTTTAAAGTGCCCAGTTGGGATATGAGTGTGAAATCCATTTGTGTAGGAAGGAACTGCAGATGTTGGTTTAAACCGAAGATAGACACAAAAAGCTGGAGTAACTCAGCGGGACAGGCAGCATCTCTGGAGAGAAGGAATGGGTGACGTTCTGAAGAAGGGTCTCAACCCGAATCGTCACCCATTCCTTCTCTCCAGAGATGCTGCTTGTCCCGCTGAATCACTCCAGCTTTTTGTGTCTATCTATGAAATCCATTTGACTGGTTTGACTGAGAATTTAAACCAAGGCTCCACCTTGTCTTTTCATGTGGAATGTTTCAAAGAGGAACACAAAGGTTTTTCCAGATCTCCACAACTACGATTGTTTAACCAATCTATAGTGGCTGAGAAAGTCAACAACTTCCAGCTCCGGGGAGCACATATGTCTGAAGGTATATCTGGACCCAGCACATTGGTGCAATCATGAAGAAAACCGTGCAATGCCTCTCTACTGATGTATTCAAGAGAGGGTTAGATGTAGCTCTTAGGGCTAACAGAATCAAGGGGTTGTGCGGATAAAGCAGGAACGGGGTACTGATGTTGGATGATCAGCCATGGTCATATTGAATGGCAGTGCTGGCTCGAAGGACTGAATGGCCTTCTCCTGCACCTATCTTCTATGTTTCTGTGTTACTTCCTGAGAAGATTAAGGAGATTCTGTAAGAAAATAACTGCAGATGCTGGTATAAATCGAAGGTATTTATTCGCAAAATGCTGGAGTAACTCAGCAGGTCAGGCAGCATCTCAGGAGAGAAGGAATGGGTGACGTTTCGGGTTGAGACCCTTCTTTAGTCTGAAGAAGGGTCTCGACCCGAAACGTCGCCCATTCCTTCTCTCCTGAGATGTTGCCTGACCTGCTGAATTACTCCAGCATTTTGTGAATACATACCGAAGGAGATTCTGTATGTCGTCAAATACTCTCTGGAACTTCTACAGGCGTACCTTAGAGAGCTTCATGGCCTGGTTGCTTCATGACCTGGTTTGGCAATTCGAACGTTCAGGAACAAAGGAGAATACTGACTTCCCTAGCATCACGGGGATCTATAGTAGAATCTGTATCGTAAAGGCAGCCAGCATCATCAAGGACCCACACTCCCTAGGCCACAGTCTCATTTAATTTCTGCCATCAGGAAGAAGGTATAGGCACCTGAAAACTGTGATGTCCAAGTCAAGTCAAGTCAAGTCAATTTTATTTGTATAGCACATTTAAAAACAACCCACGTTGACCAAAGTGCTGTACATCCAGGCTCAGCATAGCCTCTTCCCAACAACCATCAGACTATTGAACACAAAAAAAACTCCGATTAAACTCCAAACTGCCTTGTTTACATTCTGGATTTTGGGCTTTGTTTTGTTTTGCAATCCATTGGGTTTTTTTATTGGACTTTTGTGTTTCTCATGTTGTCAAACCAGTTATACCTATGATTTGGCAAGTAAGATTTTCAATGTTCTGTTTTGGTACATGTGACAGTAAAACACTGAAAATAGATTATCTCCTCATTATCGCATACTTTTCATTGGACACTAATTATTGACTGTTGAGCTTTTTAAATACAACCATTACAACATTTTAAAATGACTAGACTCTATGCTCTGCTCTGGGACAGCTTGACGATGATATTTGGAGTTGAGAAACAATTCCCAAGTGCTTTTCAAAAGCAAAAAAAAAAAGAAATTGCCTGAAATGCACTGGCACAAGAGAAGTTACTTTAAAATTTGGAGACAAGGCTGAGTTTTAAGAACATAGAACTGGACAGATGTAGGTTGGATGTTCTTGCTTGTAGATCAAGCCAGCTGACAACATGGCAATTAAAGGCAGACTAAACAGAGTACACAATGCCACGGTTGGAGAAGTACAAGACTCTGGGGAAACCGTGGGTTGAAAGAAAATATCTCCTCTTTGCCTCAATACATTGTATGCAGTCAGCAGTGGGATAACAAAAATGCTTCTACCTATCATTAATTTGTTCTCATGCAACATTTATATTTTCTGACGGATGAAAATTCATCTGCTACAGATGAAAATGTCAACGTTTTGCATGTGAAATGATGATGAGCTGACAAACAGCTTAAAAATGTGTCATACATCCACACTCGTTCTAGCTAGTACAGGAAAGACTTTTCAAATTAATATTAATAATCAAATGTGTCAAATATATACATAAGTGACAAAACATCCTCCAGGATAATCCTCATCACTGTTGCTCCACAAAGATGTACTCTCAGCCTGTGACTATACTCCCTATACATTCACGACTCTGTGGCAAGATTCTGCTCGAACTCCACTTACAAGTTTAGAGATGACACCACTGTCATGGGCCAGATCTCATACAATGACAAGGCAGAGTACAAGAAGGAGCTAGAGAATTTAATAACATAATGTCAAAGCAATAATGTCAGTTAGTTGAAGGAGCTAGACAATAGACAATAGACAATAGACAATAGGTACAGGAGGAGGCCATTCGGCCCTTCGAGCCAGCACCGCCATTCAATGTGATCATGGCTGATCCTCAGTTTTATTACTCTGCATTAAAGTTTTAGCAGCAAGACTGGTATTCACAGTGTTTCCCAGGGAGGCGACCTTGCCAAGTGAACCACGGGATATTCTCTGATTAGCACCAATCCCAAACTAATGAGCAGAACAAAGGGAGAGTCAACTTTTCTTAATTTCCCATCATGGATGAATCCCAGAAGGAAAATAATCTAAATAATTAACAAAGGCTTAGAGCCCAAAGCAATATATCTAACATGGGATGAAGGACCTGAGGTGAGACTGAATCTTTCTGGCAACTAAGAGTTACAATATTAAAAATTCAAAAGAAAAAAAAAATCATGATTAATTGACAATAGACAATAGACAATAGTTGCAGGAGGAGGCCATTCGGCCCTTCGAGCCAGCACCACCATTCAATGTGATCATGGCTGATCATTCTCAATCAGTACCCCGTTCCTGCCTTCTTCCCATGCCCTCTGACTCCGCTATCCTAAAGAGCTCTATCAAGCTCTCTCTTGAATGCATTCAGAGAATTGGCCTCCACTGCCTTCTGTGGCAGAGAATTCCACAGATTCACAACTCTCTGACTGAAAATGTTTTTCCTCATCTCAGTTCTAAATGGCCTACCCCTTATTCGTAAACTGTGGCCCCTGGTTCTGGACTCGAGGAAGTACTAGGGCGTACACGCTTCAATCTGCAAGAATGGCGCTCAAGCAGAGAAGGTCAAGATCTTCAAGTTCATTGGAATAAATATCACCGACAATTTGTCCTCGTCCAACAACATTAACGCCATGGCCAAGAAAGCACGACTACGCCTCTGGTTGCCCAGAGTACTATTGAAATTCAGCAGGGTTCTCTGTATCTCTTACCAATTTCAATAGATGTCTTGTAGACAACACATTATTGGGATGCATTACGGTTTGGGTTGACAGTTTGGTTTGGCAACTGCTCTACCCAAGACGGCCAGAAATTGCAGAGTTGTAGATGAATTAATGAATGAATGAATGAATGAATGAATGAATGAATGAATGAATGAATGAATGAATGAATGAATGAATGAATGAATGAATGAATGAATAAGTGTATTGGCCAAGTATGTACACATACAAGGAATGTGCCTTGGTGCTCCGCTCACAAGTAACAACATGAACATACAGTAAACAATTAAGAATAAAGCATAAAACATAAAACATTAAGAATACACATTACAGTTTAAACATGTGAGTGAAATAAACCAGAGCAAAAAGAGACGACAGACTTTTGGTTATTGAGTAGAGCTACTACTCACAGAAGAAAAACTGTTTTTATGTCTGGCTGTGGCTGCTTTGACAGTCCGGAGTCGCCTTCCAGAGGGAAGTGCTTTAAAGAGTTTGTGGCCAGGGTGAGAGGGGTCAGAGATGATCTTGCCCGCTCACTTCCTGGCCCCTGCAGTGTACAGTTCGTCGATGGGGGGAAGGTTGCAGCCAACAACCTCCTTCTCAGATGCAGCCCAGTCCATTACGCAAACCAACCTCCCCCCAATCAACTCCGTCTGCACTTCACACTGCCTCGGGAAAGCAGCCACCACATTGAAGGACCACTTTCACCCTCTTTTCCCCTCTCCCATTCGGCAGAGGATACGAAAACCTGAAAGCATGTATCTCAGGTTCAGGCACAGCTTTTGCCCTGCTATTGTCAGGCTATTGAACAGACCTCTCATAAGCTAAGGGTGTAATCCCCATCTCCAGATCCCTTGTGGTGCCTTTTGTATCTGTACTTTCCCAGCTACTGTGACATTATATTCTGCACCCTATTTATCTTTCTCTTTGCAGTACCTGTCAAACTTATGAATGCTTTGATTGTACTCATGTATTGATTTGATATGATATGATTTGGCTCCCTGTAGATTTTCATCTGGAAATTAATAAAGCAGGAATTGTATATCATTATCAGGGTGGTGAATCTGTGGAACTCTTTGCCACAGAAGGGACAAGTCAGTGGATATATTTGAGGCAGAGATAGATAGATGTTTGGTTAGTGCAGGTGTCAGGGGTTATGGGGGGAGGCAGGAGAATGGGGTTAGGAGGGAGAGGTAGATCGGCCATGAATGAATGGCGGAGTAGACTTGATGGGCCGAATGGCCTAATTCTGCTCCTATCCCTTATGATCTTTTGATTTGCAGTCTCAAAAGTCACCTCTGCACTGGGTACTGATATATTCTTCCCGACTGATGTTTGGCTTTAGTTTAGTTTAGTTTAGTTTAGTTTCGAGATACAGCACGGAAACAGGCCCTTTGGCCCACCGGGTCCGCGCCACACATATAAACACTATTCTACACCCATTAGGGACAATTTTTACATTCACCCACCCAATATCCTACAAACCTGTACGTCTTTGGAGTGTGGGAGGAAACCAAAGATCTCGGAGAAAACCCACGCAGGTCACGGGTAGAACGTACAAACTCCATACAGACGGCACCCGTAGTCGGGATCGAACCTGGGTCTCCGGCGCTGCATTCGCTGTAAGGCAGCAACTCTACCTCTGCGCCACCGTGACCGCTTTACTTCACACGCACGCATGCCACATGGCAACTTAGATCCTACCTGGTGGAAATAATTTATCAGTGTATATCACACCAGGTTCTTTCATCGTGTTAATACAGCTCCATTAACACACACCTTAATGTTTATACTCTTGTATAGTTAAGCTAAATTTATGTAACATCATTTAAAATTTATGCACCAGATAAAGAAACAAAAATGCTGGAAATGACATGCATTCTGCAGAGCCATGGCATTTATCTTTATACATCACGCAGTGTACTTTTAGCGTGAGTGAAAAGAGGAAACATATCGGCCAAATCACTTTTCCAAGGCCTAAGGATAGATGTGGGGATGTTAAGAACGAGCATTAACGGTTAGAGGTTCTGCCTGCGGCTATGAGTTCAGGGTACATCTCTCGATGCATTAGTGTGGCACGGTGGCGCAGCGGTAGAGTTGCTGCCTTACAGTGCTGACAGACCCGGGTTCGATACCGACTACGGGTGCTGTCCGTATGGAGTTTGTTCGTTCTCCCCGTGAGTTTTCTCCGAGATCTTCGGTTTCCTCCCACACTCCAAAGACGGACAAGTTAGTAGGTTAATTGGCTTGGTATCAATGTAAAATTGTCCCTAGTGTGTGCAGGATAGTCTAAGTGTGCAGGGATTGCTGGTCGGTACGGACTCGTTGGGCCGAAGGGCCTGTTTCTGTACTGTATCTCTAAAAAATAACAAACAAAACTGTGCCAAGTCTGATCACCTAGGAAACAATAGCATCCATTTTGAAAATAGAACAGGGAGAACTCAGACATACTGTATCTATTTACCCCATTTAGGCAAACCTTCCTGTTCCCTTTCAGCCCCTGATGCAGGGTCTTGACATGATAGCTTCTGCCTGCACAGATCCTGGAGTTCTTTGAGCATTCTGTTTCCATTCTAGATTCCAGCGCCTGCCATCTCTATGGCCTTTATTCTGTGTCTTTAATGCGGAGTTTATTGTGCGGAAATGGGTGTGAAAGGCAGATAAGGGGACTAGAGGTAAAAGAGCCATTAGGAGGCAGTGATCACAACATGATAAGTTTTACTCTGCAAATGGAAAGGCAGAAGGGAAAATCGGAAGTGTCGGTATTACAGTATAGCAAAGGGGATTACAGAGGCATGAGGCGGGAGCTGGCCAAAATTGATTGGAAGGAGGCCCTAGCAGGGAAGACGGTAGAACAGCAATGGCAGGTATTCCTGGGAATAATGCAGAGGTTGCAGGATCAATTTATTCCAAAGAGGTGGAAAGACTCTAAGGGGAGTAAGAGACACCTGTGGCTGACGAGGGAAGTCAGGGACAGCATAAAAATTAAGGAGAGGAAGTATAACATAGCAAAGAAGAGTGGGAAGACAGAGGATTGGGACTCTTTTAAAGAGCAACAAAAGTTAACTAAAAAGGCAATACGGGGAGAAAAGATGAGGTACGAGGGTAAACTAGCCAATAATATAAAGGAGGATAGCAAAAGTTTTTTTAGGTACGTGAAGAGGAAAAAAATAGTCAAGGCAAATGTGGGTCCCTTGAAGACAGAAGCAGGGGAATTTATTATGGGGAACAAAGAAATGGCAGACGAGTTAAACCGTTACTTTGGATCTGTCTTCACTGAGGAAGATACACACAATCTCCCAAATGTTCTAGGGGCCGGAGAACCTAGGGTGATGGAGGAACTGAAGGAAATCCACATTAGGCAGGAAATGGTTTTGGGTAGACTGATGGGACTGAAGGCTGATAAATCCCCAGGGCCTGATGGTCTGCATCCCAGAGTACTTAAGGAGGTGGCTCTAGAAATAGTGGAAGCATTGGAGATCATTTTTCAATGTTCTATAGATTCAGGATCAGTTCCTGTGGATTGGAGGATAGCAAATGTTATCCCACTTTTTAAGAAAGGAGGGAGAGAGAAAACGGGTAATTATAGACCAGTTAGTCTGACATCAGTGGTGGGGAAGATGCTGGAGTCAATTATAAAAGACGAAATTGCTGAGCATTTGGATAGCAGTAACGGGATCATTCCGAGTCAGCATGGATTTACGAAGGGGAAATCATGCTTGACAAATCTACTGGAATTTTTTGAGGATGTAACTAGGAAAATTGACAAGGGAGAGTCAGTGGATGTGGTGTACCTCGACTTTCAGAAAGCCTTCGACAAGGTCCCACATAGGAGATTAGTGGGCAAAATTAGGGCACATGGTATTGGGGGTAGGGTACTGACATGGATAGAAAATTGGTTGACAGACAGAAAGCAAAGAGTGGGGATAAATGGGTCCCTTTCGGAATGGCAGGCAGTGACCAGTGGGGTACCGCAAGGTTCGGTGCTGGGACCCCAGCTATTTACGATATACATTAATGACTTAGACGAAGGGATTAAAAGTACCATTAGCAAATTTGCAGATGATACTAAGTTGGGGGGTAGTGTGAATTGTGAGGAAGATGCAATAACGCTGCAGGGTGACTTGGACAGGTTGTGTGAGTGGGCGGATACATGGCAGATGCAGTTTAATGTAGGTAAGTGTGAGGTTATTCACTTTGGAAGTAAGAATAGAAAGGCAGATTATTATCTGAATGGTGTCAAGTTAGGAGGAGGGGGAGTTCAACGAGATCTGGGTGTCCTAGTGCATCAGTCAATGAAAGGAAGCATGCAGGTTCAGCAGGCAGTGAAGAAAGCCAATGGAATGTTGGCCTTCGTAACAAGAGGAGTTGAGTATAGGAGCAAAGAGGTCCTTCTACAGTTGTACCGGGCCCTGGTGAGACCGCACCTGGAGTACTGTGTGCAGTTTTGGTCTCCAAATTTGAGGAAGGATATTCTTGCTATGGAGGGCGTGCAGCGTAGGTTCACTAGGTTAATTCCCGGAATGGCGGGACTGTCGTATGTTGAAAGGCTGGAGCGATTGGGCTTGTATACACTGGAATTTAGAAGGATGAGGGGGGATCTTATTGAAACATATAAGATAATTAGGGGATTGGACACATTAGAGGCAGATAACATGTTCCCAATGTTGGGGGAGTCCAGAACAAGGGGCCACAGTTTGAGAATAAGGGGTAGGCCATTTAGAACGGAGATGAGGAAGAACTTTTTCAGTCAGAGGGTGGTGAAGGTGTGGAATTCTCTGCCTCAGAAGGCAGTGGAGGCCAGTTCGTTGGATGCTTTCAAGAGAGAGCTGGATAGAGCTCTTAAGGATAGCGGAGTGAGGGGGTATGGGGAGAAGGCAGGAACGGGGTACTGATTGAGAGTGATCAGCCATGATCGCATTGAATGGCGGTGCTGGCTCGAAGGGCTGAATGGCCTACTCCTGCCCCTATTGTCTATTGTCTATTGTCTATAAAGAAATAGAATGAATTACGATTTATTTCTGCATGGAAAACTTCTAGCATATTAACAGGTTGATCTAAGTGGAATCTTTCAGTGGTATTGAGTATGATTGCAATCCAATCAGAGAAATAATAAGGGATTGTCACTCCAATATATGCTCCCTAATTGTCTTTAAGCTTCATCACACCAGATTGATGGCTTGGCACATCTATCTGCAAAGTAAACTCTGTCTACCAATTGAAAATAAGGAAGGATATATTATAGTTTAATTTGGTGCATTTTAAGCCTCGAACGGTGGTGAAAAAGTAACAACATGGATTAGAAACATAGAAACACAGAAAATAGGTGCAGGAGTAGGCCATTCGGCCCTTCGAGCCTGCACCGCCATTCAATATGATCATGGCTGATCATCCAACTCAGTATCCCGTACCTGCCTTCTTTCCATACCCCCTGATCCCTTTAACCACAAGGGCCACATCTAACTCCCTCTTAAATATAGCCAATGAACTACCTTCTGTGGCAGAGAATTCCACAGATTCACCACTCTCTGTGTGAAAAAAAACGTTCTCATCTCGGTCCTAAAAGACTTCCCCCTTATCCTTAAACTGTGACCCCTTGTTCTGGACTTCCCCAACATCGGGAACAATCTTCCTGCATCTAGCCTGTCCAACCCCTTAAGAATTTTGTAAGTTGTGCATGTCACTGTTCATATCTTGTTTTTTTCTTTTCATGTTTATTTTTTAATTTTTTAATTTAATTAATTACCATGCATATAACAACAACAGTAAACCCCATCCCTCCTCTTCCCTACATAATCATGAAAACAAACAAACAAAAACAAACAAATAAATAAATAAAAATACATTTTTTTAAAACATAACTACAATGTGACAAAAAAGACAAAAGCACCAAAACATGAGGCAAGGTAATTTTCACTGTTCATATCTTCTATTGAAATTGTAAAGAAGTAGATGGCTTGAACAACAAATTGTGATTCATTTCCTTTAGGTTATGTAACAAAGGTGAAATAAGTAAGAAACCCCTGTCCCACTTAGGCGATGTTTTAGGCAACTGGAGGCAACTAGGCTGTCGCCGGGGTGTCGCCTGTACAGTCGTGAGTCGTCTCTAAAGAGTCGTAGCGTCTTTCTGGTCGCCGCTGGATTTTCAGAATGTTGAGCATTTTTAGGCGACAGTGGGTTTGACGCCAATGAGCGCGGCTTGACGTCTCCTGACGTAGGCGCTGTCGTAGGTTGTCGCCAGGTGACGTAGGTTGTAGCCGGTGTGACTTCGGTGAATTCCTTTGGCGACTCCCTACGTCAACCGGCGACAGGTACCGGCATCAAAATCGGAGGCCAGAATGACGTGAACTGTCTTCAGTTGTCGCCGACAGGGTCGTAGCTTGTCGTAGGTCGTAGGTTGCCGTAGGTGCGGTCGTAGATAGACGTCCTAAGTCGCGACGATTGGGTCGCCGGATGTCGGTAGCTTGATTTCGACTAGGTGGTAGGTTGTGTAAGAAAATAACTGCAGATGCTGGTACAAATCGAAGGTATTTATGCACAAAATGCTGGAGTAACTCAGCAGGTCAGGCAGCATCTCAGGAGAGAAGGAATGGGTGACGTTTCGGGTCGAGACCCTTCTTCAGACTTGTAGCTTGTCGTAGACATTGTCGTAGGGGGGGTCCAGTCGCTAGTTTTTCGGCGACCTGCTACGACTATGACAGTCGCCGGCAGTCGCCTAAAAAATCGCCTAAGTGGGACAGGCCCTTTTAATTCTTTGTATTTCAGCTTTTGATTTTTCCGAAAGATTGTCTATTTTTATTAATTGTAGCACTCTGGGTTTCTTTTCCCTCTGGCAGTCCCGGTTTATCATCAGCTGAAATCTTCTGCAATTGTCCTCATTTGGCAGCAAAGTTAAAAGGGAATCCAAAAATAGTGCCAAAGCCCAGAAGCAGGGAAATGTTTAGAAAGGAGAGGTGGAACTGACTGGAGACCATAAAAGATGTATTAACTCACACATGGCTGAGAAACCAAATGAATACTTCATGCAGTCTGTATCAAGGAAGAAAATGTTGCTGGGGTCGCAGCAAAGGAAAATGTCAGCAAATGAGATTCAGAATGGACTTAAAGTTGAAGAGAGTATTTACAAGCCATGTGCCAGGACTTGAGAGCCTGAGTTCCAGAGAAAGGTTGGGCTGGCTATTACATTTTTCCTCGTTGGAGCTCAAGAGGCTTCGGGCTTGATCTTAATGTGTTGTACAAAACCATGGGGGGAATAGATCGGGTGAATGTACAGAACTTTTGCCCAGAGTTGGGAAATCAAGAGCCAGGGGAAGTACAGTAGGTTTGAGGTGAGAGGGGAAAGATTTAATAGGAACCTGAGGAGCAACTTTTTCACACAGAGGATGGTGGGTATATGGAATGAGCTGCCAGAGGAGGGAGTTGAGACAGATACTATAATCTGTATAGTATTTAAAGGACAATCGGACAGGTAGGTGGATGGGAATGGTTAAGAGGGACATATGGGCCAAATGCGGGCAGGTAGAACGATCATAGATGGAGCATCTTGTTAGGCTTGGGCAAGTTGGGCTCAAGGGCCTATTTTCAGGATGTATGGCTTTATAACTCATACTGACCAGCAGCATGTAAAGTGGATAAATGACCAGGTTTAGATGGAACTAGACCAAGTGGACCTGTTGGGCCCAAACATCTCCTGCATTGGTGCAGCACCCTCTCCTCTCCCCCTCCCTCCCCTCCCCCTCCCCCCCTCCCCCTCCCCTCCCCACTTCCCCTTCCCCCTCTCCATCCCCCTCAACCCCCCTTATCCACCTTCCTCCCACCTCCCTCCCTCCCCCCACCTCCCTCCCCCTCCCTCCCTCCCTCCTCCCTCCTTAGGAGATAGATTTAAACTTTAAAATGTGAATAACTTTAAAAATATAATATCGATTTCAATAAAACTACGTGCTTTACCATTAAAGCGATGACGGTGAGTAAGGTGGGCCTAAAATTGTCAAGCTATCGTGTACCGTTTTGGCTGTAGTTCGATCACAAATAAACAAACAAACGAGAGTTTTAGTGTATAGATGAAACCTCTTGCTGAGGGAAATAAAAGAGAGAATTGCAGAAGCCCAGACCGCAATATTAGAAAGAAATAAAACTGGGACCTGCCGAAGGCTCGACTGTCAGCGGGCTGGCAACCTGCCCGAAGGCTCGTCGGTCGGGGTAACTGGGAGGGAGCTGGAGACATCGGCCATGGGGAGCGTGGGCCGGTAGGAAAGTGAATCGGAGTAATGCCTCCAGCGCCTTCAAGGTCGGCTGTAGGAGGCGCACCCAGGACACAAAGATGACCGGGTGAGGAGAGAAGAGGGACGTCAGCACCAGTACATCCAGGCCGACCGGACTTGGAATAATGGCGCCAAAAATATGTGTAACATACGCACAACGGCGGCACGGTGGCGCAGCGGTAGAGTTGCTGCCTTACAGCGAATGCAGCGCCGGAGACTCAGGTTCGACGGGTGCTGTACTGTACGGAGTTTGTACGTTCTCCCCATGATCTGCGTGGGTTTTCTCCGAGATCTTCGGTTTCCTACCACACTCCAAAGACGTACAGGTTTGTAGGTTGATTGGCTTGGTAAATGTAAAAATTGTCCCTAGTGGGTGTAGGATAGTGTTAATGTGCGGGGATCGCTGGGCGGCGCGGACCCGGTGGGCTGAAGGGCCTGTTTCTGCGCTGTATCTCTAAATCTAAAAAAAAAAATCTAAACATTGACCACATCTGTTTTTTCTGTTATCCCAACCGACCTCTCTCTGAACTTGGAGGGAGAACGTTTATTCTGGAATTTGGTGAACTAAACTCTACATTGTAGAGGAAGAACATCAGTTCTCAGATACCTCTTCGTGTCCCCACTTGAACCATGGATCCACAGCTGATCATCAGATTATTTCTCTCCGATAGACACTGAGCTCATTTCCTCAGGATATTTTCCCTCCCCAACTTTTTTTTTTCAAGTCAAGTCAAGTTTATTTATCACATACATATACAAGATGTGCAGTGAAATGAAAGTGGCCACGCCTGCGGATTGTGCTAAACTGCAAAACAGAATAGAAAAAAAAAAATGTTAACACAAAAAATAAATTAATACAGTAAATTAAATAAGTCCCTGGTGATATGAAAGTTAACAGTCCTGATGGCCTGTGGGAAGAAACTCAGTCTCATCCTCTCTGTTTTCACAGCATGACAGCGGAGGCGTTTGCCTGACCGTAAAAGCTGGAACAGTCCGTTGCTGGGGTGGTAGGGGTCCCCCATAATGTTGCTGGCTCTGGATCTGCACCTCCTGATGTATAGGTCCTGCAGGGGGGCGAGTGTAGTTCCCATAGTGCGTTCAGCCGAACTCACTACTCTCCGCAGAGCCTTCCTGTCCTGGGCAGAGCTGTTCCCAAACCAGATTGTGATGTTTCCGGACAAGATGCTTTCTACAGCCCCAGAGTTCCAACCTCATGTTTCCCCAAACCATTTGACCAATTTCACCACATCCCCAAGATCCACAAATAGGATTCTCCTGGGAGAACCATTGTTCCAGCCTTCTCTTGTCCCACGGAACTTATTTATTTCAATTCTCTCTCTACATTTGCTGACTGATTTAGTTTAGTTTAGAGATACAGTGCGGAAAGAGACCCTTCGGCCTACCGACCAAAAATCCCCGCACATTAACGCTATCCTGCACACAAGGGACAATTTTACATTGGTACCTGTAAATTAACAGACAAACCTGTACATCTTTGTAGTGTGGGAGGTGTTGTAGATCTCGTAGAAAACCCAAGGTATTTATTTCACAAAATGCTGGAGTAACTCAGCAGGTCAGGCAGCATCTCAGGAGAGAAGAAATGGGTGACGTTTCGGGTCGAGACCCTTTTTCAGTCTGAAGAAGGGTCTTGACCCGAAACGTCACCCATTCCTTCTCTCCCGAGATGCTGCCTGACCTGCTGAGTTACTCCAGCATTTTGTGACTAAGCACCCGTAGTCAGGATCAAACCCGGATCTCTGGCGCTGTGAGGCAGCAACTCTACCGCTGTGCCACCGTGCCGCCCCGACGCTGATCTAATGAGTATATTTGTTTTTGTTTTGGGTCTCCACTTTAAAAGTTGAAATAAATGGAAAGTGCTGGAGAACGAAACGTAGGATCAAATAAAGCTCGGCAAATCCCTGACGAAAAAAAATCTCTGGGTAAAATGCTCTCATATGTACTTGTTAGAGATAATCTGTAATTATTTATTATTTAACATAGTTTCTCAATGCCATTTGTGTTGCTCCTTCTCCATTTTGACTGAAGTGGGCATAGAGTTGGTCATTTTTTTAGAGTAATCTCCTCCCTTAACAGAGCTTAGAACATAGTGTCTGTTTCACGAGCCTGGTGAAGGGCTTGCAATTTATGTGATCTGTTCATTGCGCGTAATTAAAGGCCTCAATGATTTTAGTTTGCTGTCTTGACAATGGATTGAGAGGGTTTTGCTGTATTGGTGATACCCATCCATTTTCCCAGTGGAGAGACCACAGCTGAAGGATCTGAAGGTGGATAAATCACCTGGACCAGATGGACTACACCACAGGGTTCTGAAAGAGGTATCTTTAGAGATTGTGAAGGCATGAGTGGTGATCCTTCAAGAATGACCAGAGTCAGGAGTGGTCCCATAGGATTGTAAAATTGCAAATGTTACTCCGCTGTTCAAGAAGTGAGCGAAGCAAAAGAGCGGAAACTGTAGGCCGGTTAGCCTGACTTCAGTGGTTGGTAAGATATTGGAGTCCATTATAAAGGATTATAAACGCCGGAGACCCGGGTTTGAACCCGACTACAGGTGCTGTCTGTACGGAGTTTGTACGTTCTCCCCGTGACCTGCGTGGGTTTTCTCCGAGATCTTCGGTTTCCTCCCACACTCCAAAGACGTACAGGTGTGTAGGTTAATTGGCTGGGTAAATGTAAAAATTGTCCCTAGTGTGTGTAGGATAGTGTTAATGTGCGGGGATCGCTGGTCGGCGCGGACCCGGTGGGCCGAAAGGGCCTGTTTCCGCGCTGTATCTCTAAACTAAACTGAACTTAAACTTAAACTTAAAAAGGCTCATGAAAGTGCAGGGAATGGGTCATGTACAGGCAGTTGAGATCAGCTGAACTGAGCATCATGTTCGGCACAAACGTTGTGGGCTGAATGACCCTGTGTTCCTGTGCTGTACTGTTCTATGTTCTCTGTAGATTTAACACCATATCCTGCACTATTTTCCCTTGTGCACTGCCTAATCTATTCAGGAGTGGTGTGAGTGCATGGATGTCACGCAAACACACTTTTCACTGTATCTTGATACAGGTGACAGTAATAAACCGATACCAATTCCAATTCCAGCAACGTTGGGTTCTATTACTTGACTCCATGGGAGGCCCCAGGCTTCCTCATTTAACAAGATAAATGCGGGAGTCCTAGAACAGCCACAGAACACAACATAACAGCCATCAATAGCCAGGCAAATCTATCTAAGTGTTGAGCAATCGAGCTCCATTTAGTATGGCTTCCAGGGAAGCATGCACATTTATTTACACCTGTTTCCTACTGACACCAGCTTTTCAAAAGGAAATTCAATCCAAGTTCTGCAACAAGGGCAGGACAGACGCACAATTGGTCGAGCTGCTGCCTCACAGCGCCAGAGACCCGGGTTCCATCCTGACATCGGGTACTGCCTCTGTACATTCTCCTTGTGACCATTGGCTTCCTCCAGGTGCTAAAGTTTTCTCCCCTATCCAAAATACCTGCAGGTCTGTAGGTTGATTGGCCTCTGTAAAATGCCTCTAGTCTGTAAGGATGCGAACGTGGGATAATATA
Source organism: Rhinoraja longicauda (assembly GCF_053455715.1). NCBI lineage: Eukaryota > Metazoa > Chordata > Chondrichthyes > Rajiformes > Arhynchobatidae > Rhinoraja > Rhinoraja longicauda. The sequence continues at coordinate 4,300,373 of NC_135956.1, forward strand.
AAATTAGTCCGAACGTGTGATTGATGGTTGGCATGGACTCGCTTGGCCGAAGGGCCTGTTTTCATGCAGTGTCTCTAAACTAAACTACCGTGTGGTTCATTTTTGAAAGTCCCTTTCCTGAGATTGTAAAAATGTGATTGTGTGTCCGGACTCCATGTCAACTGATATCAATGGGAATAATTATCAGGAGAGGTGTGTCAGACGTTTATTTAACTACTAGACCGAGTGGACCCATTGGGCCCAAACCTCTCCCCCCTTCTCCCCTCTCCCCTCTCCCCTCTCCCCTCTCCCCTCTCCCCTCTCCCCTCTCCCCTCCCCCCTCTCCCCTCTCCCCTCTCCCCTCTCCCCTCTCCCCTCTCCCCTCTCCCCTCTCCCCTCTCCCCTCTCCCCTCTCCCCTCTCCCCTCTCCCCTCTCCCCTCTCCCCTCTCCCCTCTCCCCTCTCCCCTCTCCCCTCTCCCCTCTCCCCTCTCCCCTCTCCCCTCTCCCCTCTCCCCTCTCCCCTCTCCCCTCTCCCCTCTCCCCTCTCCCCTCTCCCCTCTCCCCTCTCCCCTCTCCCCTCTCCCCTCTCCCCTCTCCCCTCTCCCCTCTCCCCTCTCCCCTCTCCCCTCTCCCCTCTCCCCTCTCCCCTCTCCCCCCTCCCCCCTCCCCCCTCCCCCCTCCCCCCTCCCCTCTCTCCCCTCTCCCCCTCCCCCACCCTCCACCCCACTCCCTCCCTCCCTAGGAGATAGATCTAAACTTTAAAATGTGAATAACTTTTAAAATTATAACACTGATTCCAATGAAACTACTTCCATTAGCACCAAAGGGAAGACGGTGAGTAAGGTGGGCCTAAAATTGTCGCGCTATCGTGTACCATTTTGGCTGTAGTTCAGGAACAAACAAACAGACAAACGAGAGTTTTAGTATATAGATTTTACCAAAGGTGCACATTTATCCAAGGCACAGCAGCTCTATATTTTATGTGTGTATCATATTTATGGGTCTGCTACGCTGCTGCAGGTAAGAATATCATTGTTTCTTCATCGGTACACATGACAATGAGACAGACACTCTTGATCCTTGATGCCCTGCACAAAATCAGTTGAGTTGGTTCCAATTTAAGTCCAAGTTGTTGAAGATCAGATTGCAAAGAAGAACAAGGCATTCACTTCTTCTTTTACTTCAAATTGAATTACATCTGAGGTGAATCAATATTCACCCACAATTGCAAGTCCATATTGGCAGCAACATCAGCCTGTTTAAATGAATAACAGATACGAGTCAAAAAACATTATTGGAAACATTATGATACCAGTTGATTTAATCATTTTTATCAAGATCTAAGTTTCTTTTCTGACATAAATGGATTAAAAAGGCAGGATTGTGACAACAGACATTTTTTTTTAGTAATGGTTCAATGGAAGAAACATCATATCTCATAATAAATAGAAATTGGCACAACTCTCTAATGGGAAACAAAATGAGAAAGCACGTTTGGTCAGTGGAACATTACTCCTTTCATTTCCCCATGTCTAGGTTTTCAGTCCTTTCTGAGCTTTGCCAAGAGAAGTATTCATTCTCAATGGATGGCTTTGCAAAACAATGAAGAAACCATAGCAACAAGCATAGGGGTGTTGTGGGATGGGACAGACAAAGACCTGGGTTAGTGGATAGGTGATTGTTGCTTTTGTTACTCACAAAGCATATACGTCTGAACCTTTTTTTGACTGCCGAATTGCTCAGCAAACGACTCAGTATTCTAACTTATTTAGCAAATTTAGATTAGTTTAATTGAGTTAAGAGATAAGTGCGGAATCAGGCCCTTCGGCCCACCGAGCTCGCACCGACCAGCGATCCCCGCACATTAACATTATTCTACACACACTGGAGACAATTTACACGTATAGCAAGCCAATTACCCAACAAATCTGTATGTCTTTGGAGTGCGGGAGGAAACCAATGATCTCGGAGAAAACCCACGGAGATTTACCTCAATTGGTTGTTGTAGTTGGAAATAATGTATTTTTGATACCACAAAATGTGAAACCTATGCCCATTCCAAGCTTAGTACGGATTTATTTTTTGCTGGAGACTTAGTATTTTGAGGTAATCAAAACTCTAATTTGGCGTCAGTGTTTTGGACACAATGAGGTACAGTTTACATTCACAATCACACTAGTTTTAAGGAATGCTCACGTTTTCTTTCAAGTTATGTATTAATCACCTGCATGCCTATTTTTTATTGTGAAACAATCATGGAAAAAGGAGACATTTTGAGAATGCAACACTCTCTGGCCTGACGATAGCTGTAATAGAAACAAAGAAACATAGAAAATGGGTGCAGGAGGAGGCCATTTGGCCCTTCGAGCCAGCACCGGCATTCATTGTGATCATGGCTGATCATCCACAATCAGTAACCCGTGCCTGCCTTCTCCCCATACCCCTTGATTCCACTAGCCCCTAGAGCTCTAACTAGCTCTCTTTTAAATACATCCAGTGAATTGGCCTTCACTGCCTTCTGTGGCAGAGAAATCCACAAATTCACAACTCTCTGGGTGAAAAGGTTTCTTCTCACCTTAGTTTTAAATAGCCCCCCCATTTATTCTTAGACTGTGGCCCGTGGTTCTGGACTCCCCCAACATTGGGAACATTTTTCCTGCATCTAGTTTGTCCAGTTCTTTCATAATTTTATACGTCTCTATAAGATCCCTTCTAAACTCTAGTCAATACAAGCCCAGTCTTTCCAATCTTTCCTCACATGACAGTCCCACCATCCCGGGGATTAACCTCGTGAACCTGCGCTGCACTACCTCAATAGCAAGGATATCCTTATGTGATGGGTGAAAAGGTGATGGGCATAATTATGTATTAATCATCCTTTGAGAAATTGCATTGGATAGAGAGGGATCGGGAACTGGTCCTAATTAGCTCAGGGTTCTATTTAGTTTAGTTTAGATATACATTGTGGTCACCAAGTCCACACCGACCAGCAATTCCCACACATCAACACCTATCCTACACACACTAGGGACAATTTACATTTATACCAAGCCAATTAACCTACAAACCTGTATGTCTTTGGAGTTTGTGAGGAAACCGAAAATCTTGGAGAAAACCCATGCAGGTCACGGGGAGAACGTACAAACTCCGTACAGACAAGCACCTGTAGTTGGGAATGAACCCGGGTCTCTGACGCTGTAAGGCAGTAGCTCTACCATTATGCCACTGTGCCGCCCTTACAAAGGGTGCAATCTCGGTTCCAAAAGCAACTCATATCCCAAGAGTATTATTTTAACATTGATTTGGTGTAAAGGCAAGCTGGAGAGTGGTCTTAAATCCATCATGGCAATCTACCCTTCCCCATTCCCAATTGCCACTTTAACCTTCCCTTCCTAGAATTCAGTGTCATAACAGTATACATCGTTTAAGATTCTCCATCTGGTGAAGTTCACAAACTGTTTGTGGATGTAGAATGAACACTGACAATGAACACATAAAACGTTGGAGGCTTAACAACAAACTTGGGTTGCCACTTTTTTGGCAAATGAGTGGCTACAGACCCAAAAATTGTATCCATAGACATTTGCTACTTTGCCATGGATGAAAGATATCCTGATTCATTACAGGATGCTTATTAGTCAACAATCACCTAATTCTTCCGTCTATGCCGCATCTGCGCCCCGGATGAGGTGTTCCATACTAGAGCATCGGAGATGTCCTCATTCTTCACCCAGTTACTCAAAGGGTGATTAATACATAATTATCATATCATATCATATATATACAGCCGGAAGCAGGCCTTTTCGGCCCTCCAAGTCCGTGCCGCCCAGCGATCCCCGTACATTAACACTATCCTACACCCACTAGGGACAATTTTTACATTAACCCAGCCAATTAACCTACATACCTGCACGTCTTTGGAGTGCGGGAGGAAACCGAAGATCTCGGAGAAAACCCACGCAGGTCACGCGGAGAACGTACAAACTCCTTACAGTGCAGCACCCGTAGTCAGGATCGAACCTGAGTCTCCGGCGCTGCATTCGCTGTAAAGCAGCAACTCTACCGCTGCGCTACCGCGCCGCCCCAACACCTTTTCACCCAGCACATAAGGATATCTTTGCTATTGAGGAGATGGGGGTTTCTCTCTTCCATTATAGATGAGGCTCTCACTAGGGTCTCCTTGATATCCCGCAGCTCCGCTCTTGCTCCCCCTTCCCCGATTCGTAACATGGACAGAGTCCCCTTTGTCCTCACCTTCCACCCCATCAGCCGTCGCATACAGCATATAATTCTCCAACATTTCCGCCACCTCCAATGGCATCCCACCACTGGCCACATCTTCCCATCTCCACCCCTTTCTGCTTTCCGCAGAGACCATTCCCTCCGCAACTCCCTGGTCAACGTCCCTTCCCACCCAAACCACCCCATCCCCAGGTACTTTCCCCTGCAACCGCAGGAGATGCAACACCTGTCCCTTTACCTGCCCCCTCGACTCCATCCAGGGACCCCGACAGTCTTTTCAGTTGAGGCAGAGGTTCACCTGCACCTCCTCCAACCTCATCTATAGTATCCGCTGTTCCAGATGTCAACTTCTTTACATCGGCGAGACCAAGTGCAGGCTAGGCAATCGTTTCGCTGAACACCTCTGCTCAGTCCGTCTTAACCTACCTGATCTCCCGGTGGCTCAGCACTTCAACTCCCCCTCCCATTCCCAATCTGACCTTTCTGTCCTGGGCCTCCTCCATTGGCAGAGTGAGGCCCAGTGCAAATTGGAAGAACAGCACCTCATATTTCGCTTGGGCAGTTTACACCCCAGTGGTATGAACATTGACCTCTAACTTCAGATAGCCCTTGCTTTCTCTCTCCATCCCCTCCCTCTTCCCAGTCCTTCCATAATCTTATTGTCTCCAACTACATTCTATCTCTGTCCCACCCCTCTCCCCTGACATCAGTCTGAAGAAGGGTCACGACTAGAAACGTCACCCATTCCTTCTCTCCAGAGATGCTGCCTGAGTTACTCCAGCATTTTGTGCCTACCTTCGACCTAATGTACAACATGTACTCTGGTTTGTAGTGTACAAAATAGGTCGCCAGATATTAAAAATGAGTAATTGGACAGTCATGGAGTACAATGAAATCAGTTATAATATATTCCTTTATTCGTGCCACACCGGTGAAATTTATAAGTTCATCAGCATTTTAAACTGGTATACAGGTGCTATACTGAAACTTTATTATTATTTAATATTTGCTGACAATGTGTGGTTCTGCAAAGTATAACCATGGAATGATCAATAGATTCATTCATTCAATGATGGTGTGGCAACTCCTGAGAGTTAGGCTGAGATGTACATTGAGCAATTTTAGCTTTGATGGCTGGACTTGATTTTAGACAATAGACAATAGACAATAGGTGCGGGAGGAGGCCATTCGGCCCTTCGAGGGAGTAAAACATATTCAGGTTGATGCAAAATTTATTGTTAAAATAATGTTAAGGTGAATGGGCAAATGGTAATCTGAGCAAGGAGGAGACGCCTTTTAAGTTGTGATTTACTGCAGAAAGCTGGATGATTTATGCCATTTGTCATCGACTCATAAAAACAAAAGCTTGTAAGTGCATTTTAGGAAATTATTTGCATATTAAACACCTGTTAAACTTTCTGCAAGAAGTTATAGTTGCTACTTAGCAGTTGAAGTACCTTATTAATGATGACATATAAGGTCCAGTAATTCTATTTAACCTCTTTGGCCCAGACAAGGAATAACAACCTGTGGAAACTCACTTCTCCTGGTTGTAGATTGTTGCTGAAGAATTTCAAAATCTTAGCTGACTTAATATCTTTCTTATTTTACTTTTGCTTTCCTCTCTCAATATGATCTCTCCTTTACTCCTTATTTCTCTGCTTGCATTTCATTTGGCTACAGTAAGAACGGAGATGAGGAAAATCTTTTTCAGTCAGAGAGTTGTAAATCTGTGGAATTCTCTGCCTCAGAAGGCAGTGGAGGCCAATTCTCTGGATGCTTTCAAGAGAGAGCTAAATAGAGCTCTTAAAGATAGTGGATTCAGGGGGTATGGGGAGAAGGCAGGAATGGGGTACTGATTGTGAATGATCAGCCATGATCACATTGAATGCGGAGCTGGCTCGAATGGTCTACTCCTGCACCTATTGTCTATTGTCTATATTTTACTTTCGCATTCCTCTCTTAATATGATCTCTCTTTTACTCCTTATTTCTCTGCTTGCATTTCATTTGGCTACAGTTCTTCCAATTTTTCATCCAATCAATTTTTTCAACTCCTTAAATCTCATTATTTGGAGAGTTAGACCAAGTCCTTTTTTTCACCATTTAACAATGTCTTTGCTTATTTAAGATGCTTGAAGATAATACTGCCTTCCAGACTATCTCTCGGCTAATTCACCACATTTTTCGAAATATATTTCCTTCATTCAATATTTAAAAAACTCCACAACTAGAACCATTATTGGCATTCATTGACTGTATCTTTGTGTATATTTTCTTACCCTTCCCAATCTTTGCAACATTTTCCTGGTCATCTAACCAGGCCCATATTGGCCTATCCTCATTTCCATTCACAGAACATGAGAAACATTGCACTCTTCAGACATTCATGTCCTTTCAGACATTGAAGTAGTGCAGTGTTTTAAACCAGGAGTGTCAGCTAAATTAAACTTAGGTATTGGTATAAATTTGAACATTAATATTCTCACCCCAAGAACGTCCCTAACTGAGCCAGTGGAAGGTTGAATTATTTTTCCAATTTTACCACCGTAAGCCAGTCAATCTTCAGCTGACAGATGCTTTTAAAAAAATATATGAGAGACATATTGAGTGCTTGAAGTTTATAACGAGTCAGTGATATTAGTATAGCCTCTAGGTAATCTGTCACATTCAAGATATATAACAGTAAATGGCAGTGATTTGCTCTGTCGAGTTGTAGAGGAGCAATTTGTCATATTTATTTTTTTACACAGATGAATCTATATCAGGAAGTCCTTTTTGAAAAGCAAACTTATTCAACTGTTAGTAGATTATTTGCAGATTATTTAATGGTTTTATCATTTCCTAGACCAAGTGGACCCGTTGGGCCCAAAGCTCTCCAGCATTGGTGCAGCACCCTCTCCTCCCCCTTCCCCCTCCACTCTCCCCCCTCCCCCCTCCCCCCCTCCTCCCTTCCCCCCCTCACCCCTCCCCCTCCCCCTCCCTCCCCCTCCCTCCCCTTCCCCCTCCCTCCTTCCCCTCCCCTTCCCTTCCCCCCTCCCCTTCCCTTCCCCCCTCCCTCCTCCCCTCTCCCCTTCCCCCTTCCCTCCCCCTTCCCCTCCCCCCCACTCCAACCCCCTCAACCCCCCTTATCCTCCCTCCTCCCCCTCCCTCCCCCTCCCTCCACCCCCTCCATCCCTCCCTCCCTCCCTCCGTCCCTCCCTCGGAGATAGATTTAAACTTTAAAATGTGAATAACTTTTAAAATATAACACTGATATCAATGAAACTTCTTCCATTAGCACCAAAGGGATGACGGTGAGTCAGGTGGGCCTAAAATTGTTGTGCTACCGTGCACCGTTTTGCCTGTAGTTCAGGAACAAACAAACAAACACACAAGAGTTTTAGTATATAGGTTTGATAAATCCACAGAGGGGCATTTGTTAGCCGGTACGCCAAAACGGGCCACCCAATGCAACGCCAGGGCCCGTGCACAGGAGGCCGCCGAGGTGTCCGACAATAGGAGCACCTCCGGCCAACGTGTAAACCGATCCACCACCGTCAGGAGATGAGTATAACCCCTGGAATAAGGCAATGGACCCACCAAATCCACGTGGATGTGGGTGGGGTTTTGGAGCAGCAGGCCGTGGTCCTGCAGCCTCTGGAATATAGTGCGGAGGTGGACTAAGTGCTCCTGGACCGAACGGCTGGCAATCAAAATGTCATCGAGATAAATAAACACGAACGGCAAACCTCGACCCACACGGTCCATGAGACGCTGAAATGCCTGAGCTGCGTTTTTAAGGCCGAAAGGCATGCGCAACCACTCAAACAATCCGAACGGAGTAATGGTAGCCGTCTTTGGGATGTCCGGCGGATGGACCGGGATCTGATGATACTACCATCAAGGGATTGCAGGACCACGGCCTGATTTCAATTCGGCCTGTCGGTGGTAGATTTTTTGGGTCACCGGGTTACATCGGCCGGAGCCACCCCTTTGCCAGCTAAGGTGGAGGCGGTCCGCTCTTTTCCACGTCCTACCACTGCCGCCATGTCTCCCGCACTCATCATCATCATATCATATATCTACAGCCGGAAACAGGCCTTTTCGGCCCTCCAAGTCCGTGCCGCCCAGTGATCCCCGTACATTAACACTATCCTACACCCACTAGGGACAATTTTTACATTTACCCAGCCAATTAACCTACATACCTGTACGTCTTTGGAGTGTGGGAGGAAACCGAAGATCTCGGAGAAAAACCACGCAGGTCACGGGGAGAATGTACAAACTCCTTACAGTGCAGCACCCGTAGTCAGGATCGAACCTGAGTCTCCGGCGCTGCATTCGCTGTAAAGCAGCAACTCTACCGCTGCGCTACCGTGCCGCCCCGTGACTCGTTAGCCCAACCGAGGGTTCGAGACCCCCCCGCTAATCCGTATGTCCCTACAGGGGGACATTATATTAATGTGGCTTCATATGTTTAATATTGAATGAATGTGTGGAATTTTCCTTTGTAGCATCTTCAGAATGAGCATTCCACAAATGTAAAGTACCTGGTGTACCGAGTGACTTCTTCAGTATCACTAGAGATCATTGTGGGAAATTAGAACATTATTTCAAATGAACAATATGGGAATCATTCAAATGTTAATTTGGTGTTGTTATAATGTATGCAAAAGAATGAAGGCTTTACATTCAACAATAAATGTTATTTTACTTTTTCCAATACTTCCCCCCCCACCCCCCCCACCCCCATTATTTAAACTTCAGATTTTTGTCTGACTTCTTCAGTGTCACCAGAGATCTTTGAAAGCAGAGATGTAAATGTTGACAGGCACGATGTGAAATTAATGTAAGTCACATAACTAGTCTGTCAGATCTGAAGCTTCTGCATTGATAGGTCTACGTGTTGAGAAATTGAATTCCCCCCAGGAATAATCACATTTCTTCCCCCTTCATCTCCGAAGACACTGTTTGTTCAGAGCGAACCTAAAATGACATGGTGAGGATGGGGAGTTGCCTTTCTTTTCCTATTTATCCATGATACCTCAGCAAGGAAGAACAACTTTGCGGCAATCAATATTAGTCAGCAGAGGATCTCTGTAGTATTCTTTGTCCTTCATTCTATCTAATGATGTAAGCAGAATCTGCCCTCTTCAATTTAAATGTGCCCTTCCTCTACGCTCCATAATTGATTATTTTGACTATTTGAATGCTCAACCAAAAGATTGTTAAAACTTAAACTTTACAGTGACATTAAAAGGTGTGTTAATATTAAGTTAAATTTAACCTATTTGGGATAATCTTTACGTAAATTAGTTGGCCTTCTACTAGCCATGTGCTTTATATTGGGACCCGCTTTCTAAAGATCCATTGAAATGCAGTCCACAGTGAAAGTAAAAATAAGATTATTTAAGTAGCATTGGTTTGGACTTGCAGGATGCACTTAGACAAGAGTCAACAGTGTTTTATTGTCATATGTCCCAGATGGAACAATGAAATTCTTACGTTTAGCTGCACAACAGAAACGGAGTCTGAAGAAGGGTCTCGACCCAAAACGCCGCCCATTCCTTCTCTCCCGAGATGCTGCCCAACCCGCTGAGTTACTCCAGCATTTTGTGTCTACCTTCAATTTGAACCAGCATCTGCAGTTATTTTCCCAAACAGAATATGTAAACACAGCACTCTCTAAAGAACATAATAAATGAGAAAAAAAGTTATTTTCTCTCTCTCACACAGACACATACACACGCACACGCGCACACACACACACACACACACACACACACACACACACACACACACACACATACACACACACACACACACACACACACACACACACACACACACACGCACACACAGGCACACGCACACACATACACACTCTCACACACACACACACATACACACACACACACACACACACACACACACACACACACACACACACACACACACACACACACACACACACACACACACACACACACACAGGCACACGCACACACATACACACTCTCACACACACACACACATACACACACACACGTACACACACACAGGCACACGCACACACATACACACACACACACACACACACATACACACGCACACACACACACACACACACACACACACACGCACACGCACACGCACACGCACACACACACAAACAATAACAGTGCAAAAAGACACAACCAGGTCTATGTAGTTATGTAGTTACAAGCTTATTTGGAGGTTGTAGTGTTTAATAGCCTGATGGCTCTAGGGAGGAAGCTGTTCTTGAACCTGGACATTACAGTTTTTAGGCTCCTGTACCTTCTTCCCGATGGCAGGGGTGAAATGGATGTGTGGCCAGGGAGGTGTGGGTCTCTGATGATGCTGGCTGCCTTTTTGAGGTAGCGACACCTGTAAATCCCTGCAATGGTAGGGAGGTCAGAAACCGTGATGAACTGAGCAGTGTTCACCACTCTTTGATCCACTAGTGAGACTAACACTGACCGTCACCTCACCTTCTTTTTCCTTTTCTGTTCGTTTACTTATTTATCTATTTATTTTCTTCTCTATGTTTTAGTAAACCCTGTAAAGCGTCTTTGAGTGTTTAGAAAAGCGCTATATAAATGTAATGCATTATTATTATTATTATTATTATTATTATTATAACACATCTGGGTATCAAACAATAAAAACTGCAGATGCTGAAAACCTGAAATAAAAATAGAGAATCCTGGACCAGCTGAATATATGCAGCAATATCTGTTTTGACGTTAGATGTATTTTACAATAGACAATAGACAATAGGTGCAGGAGGAGGCCATTCGGCCCTTCGAGCCAGCACCACCATTCAATGTGATCATGGCTGATCATTCTCACTCAGAACCCCGTTCCTGCCTTCTCCCCATACCCCCTGACTCCGCTATCCTTAAGAGCTCTATCTAGCTCTCTCTTGAATGCATTCAGAGACTTGGCCTCCACTGCCTTCTGAGGCAGAGAATTCCACAGATTTACAACTCTCTGACTGAAAACGTTTTTCCTCATCTCCGTTCTAAATGGCCTACCCCTTATTCTTAAACTGTGGCCCCTGGTTCTGGACTCCCCCAACATTGGGAACATGTTTCCTGCCTCTAACTTGTCCAAACCCTTAATAATCTTATATGTTTCAATAAGATCTCCTCTCATCCTTCTAAATTCCAGCGTATACAAGCCTAGTCGCTCCAGTCTTTCAACATATGACAGTCCCGCCATTCCGGGAATTAACCTAGTAAACCTATGCTGCACGCCCTCAATAGCAAGAATATCCTTCCTCAAATTTGGAGACCAAAACTGCACACAGTACTCACTAGGGCCCGGTACAACTGCAGAAGGACCTCTTTGCTCCTACTCGAACTGTAGGCTGCCCTCGTAGCTGCTCGACCCCAGGGGGCTACAGATTGCAACAGACACACCCATTGGCAACGCTTGTACTGAAATGACAGTCTGATAATGAATGCAGTCAGTGAACTTGACTACTGAGCCCTGCAGAGTTTCTTGTGACTGATGAGCTGGTACCAACAACTTGACAGCTGCTTGGACTCCAAGATCCATTTTGCAGGGATTCAGTGCCCTACCTTGTCAGATTGCTAACAGACCGGTGACACACGATTTCTGGAGCATATTTATATGAATATTACAGACAAAAGGCTTTCAAGCATAATTAATATTTGTTGCATGAAAATGCATAATTTTTCACTTTCCTCAAAATCACACAAGAATGTGAAAAATTATGCATTTTCCAAGGACCACTTGTCTGCAGAACAGAAGTATAGAGGTGATGCTCAATCTTGTTACAGCTATCTTATTTATCACGTCTTTTTAAACCGTGTTGGTAAACGCAAGGCAGGAAAATGTTGTTCCAACCTTAAATAAAATATCTGGAAACCAACTGTATTATTATCTTGTAATGGAGATTAATTACCACGTTGTGAATATAAAATGACAGCTTTTGACTGCTTGTTCTCATGTAAAGTACATTGGAGTGAATTGACAGCCTGCTTTACACTTATACTGGCTACTAAATTTAGTTTTGTTTAGACATTCTGCATGGAAACAGGGCCTTCACGTCCCGAGTCCGCACCGACCAGTGATCCCCGTGCTCAAGCACTATCCTGCACACACTAGTGACAATTTACAATTTACAAAAGCCAATTAACCTCCAAACCTGCACACCTTTGGAGTGTGGGAGGAAACCGGAGCACCCGGAGAAAATATAAACTCCGTACAGGAAGCACCTGTTGTCAGGGTTGAACCTGGGTCTCTGATGCTGCAAGGCAGCAACTCTGCCTCTGCACCACAGTGACGACCAAATTTGTATCGACCTATTTTATATAATTGCCTGTCTAGAGCACAGATATTCACCTATGATCACCAACACTAAATGCTTGTACAAATACAAATATCAGATACTAGTTGTTCTCTCCTCCCCATTATAATAATAATAATAATAATAATAATATATCTATATTGTCATTGTACAAGAACAACGAGATTAAGATTGCAACCTCTGTATCGAAGCTATAAAAATAAGTAAATAAGGATAGATAGATAGATAGATAGATAGATAGATAGATAGATAGATAGATAGATAGATAGATAGATAGATAGATAGATAGATAGATAGATAGATAGATAGATAGATAGATAGATAGATAGATAGATAGATAGAGTGAAAGTACAGATAGGTCCTTGTGCACTGAGGTTACAAATTACAGCAGCTGTCGCTGTGTTGTGATAAAGTCAGTTGTGCCAGATGATTATGGGGGCAAAGACAGATTAGGGGGGTGCATAGCAAACTGATTCAGTGCAGTTATAGCTCATGGGAAAAAGCTATTTCTCAGTCTGGAGGTACGGGCGTTGAAGGCCTTATAACGTCTGCCAGATGGAAGGAGTTCAAACAGATGGTGGCATGGGTGTGTGGGGTCCTTACAGATGCTGGTGGCTTTCCTGAGGCAGCGTGCGTTGTATATGTCCTCCAGGGCTGGGAGCTGTATCCCAGTCATCGTCTGTGCTCTGGAGACGACCCGCTGAAGAGCTCTCATCGTCCGCTGCTGTGCAGCTGAGATACCACACAGAGATGCAGTATGTTAGGATGCTCTCTGTGGTGCAGCGGTAGAAAGTCACCTGCATCTGTTGGGGCAGACCAGCTTTTTTCAGCATCCTCAGGAAAAACAGCCGTTGCTGTGCTTTCTTGACCAGCGCAGCGGTGTTAGTGGACCACGTGAGGCCCTGTGAAATGTGTGTGCCCAGAAACCTGAAACTGGACACTCTCTCCACTCTGTCCCCGTTGATGAAGACTGGAGCATACTCCCCATCCTGTGACCTTCTAACGTTGATGATTAGCTCCTCGGTCTTAGTTGTGTTTAGGGACAGGTTGTTCTCTGAGCACCAGCTCGCCAGGTTCTGCACCTCCGTTCTGTAAGCTGATTCATCGCCGTTGGAGATCAACCCGATCACCGTTGTGTCATCCGCAAATTTGAAGTTAATGGAAACAAATGTATGGAGATTACTGCTGAAATTTGGCCAGATATTTATCACCCAAATAAAATTTACTTCTCTGCAATCTATTCCAGAGAAGGTCAGTGTTGAATGCAAACTTATATTTATCTGGTATAACGGTGATCAAGATATTTTCATATACTGTATCATTATGCAGGCCAGCTGGTCACTCTACCCATCTAGTTCATGCCAGCTCTCAGTAACCCCATCAATCCTATACTCCATTTATTTCCTGCTACCCATTCTTTCCCATGTGCCCATTTACACCAGCAACCTCCACTCCCACTTCCAACATTTCACACACCCCATCCTTCTGAATCGCCTAGCTCCTGTTAACACCTGGGGCATTATCCATTCACCAAACAGCCAGCTTGTTTTTTAGCATGTGGGTGGAAGCTCATGCAGTTACACGTAGAACATTAAAAAAAGCCTCAACTGCTTCTCTTGCACAAAAGATGGTGCTCCCTGAATTGTAATAAATCTTATCGTTCTGCTGCCTAACTTTGTTGCAAGTTGTTGGAAGCCTCATGGAGATTTTACCTCAAAAAGATTAAAGCTTCAACTCTTTTCAATTGCAGTTCTAACATAGAAACATAGAAACATAGAAAATAGGTGCAGGAGTAGGCCATTCGGCCCTTCCAGCCTGCACCGCCATTCAATATGATCATGGCTGATCATCCAACTCAGTATCCCGTACCTGTCTTCTCTCCATACCCCCTGATCCCTTTAGCCACAAGGGCCACATCTAACTCCCTCTTAAATATAGCCAATGAACTGGCCTCAACTACCTTCTGTGGCAGAGAATTCCACAGATTCACCACTCTGTGTGAAAAAAAACTTTCTCATCTCGGTCCTAAAAGACTTCCCCCTTATCCTTAAACTGTGACCAAAGATACCAGAGGAACAAGATGGACAACAATGATGCCATTTTAGTAGGCAGAAACTTGCAGAAACATTTTTTTTAAATAAAAAAATCTGTGAATTGATAGATGAGATATATTCTGCATTTTAATAGTATCATTACACATACTGTTCCCCCAAAACACTGATTACACTGCGAGAGGAATAACGGATGGCGGGTTTTGCCTATTAAAATGGCAGACATTACGCTCCTTTGCGTACTACACTTCAGTATAAGCGATTTCAATGGAGTGGTCCATCTTGTTCCTCTAGTATCTTTGGTTATAACTTTATTTTGCACTATATTCTAACTGGGTAATTCACATAAACATTTAAATCTGCTTCATTTATGAAATACATCTTTATGATTGCATATTTTAATCTGCCGTTTCCTCCCGCACTCCAAAGACGTACAGGTTTGTAGGTTAATTGGATTGGTATAATTGTAAATTGTCCCTAGTGGGTGTGGGATAGTGTTAATGTGCGGGGATCGCTGGTCGGTGTGGACTCGGTGTGCTGAAGGGCCTGTTTCAACGCTGTATCTCGAAACTAAACTAAAGTAAACATACTTACTCAAACTAATTAGAATTACAACCAGAGGGATGAAGTGAGGCAAATAAAATTGATAAATTTAAGTTAGTTACTGATACTGAAAGGATAATACTAAACAAATTGGAAGAGGATTCTTGCAGAGATAAGAATGTTATAGAATAATTGGATTAAAAGGCTGGTTTCTATGCTATTTGTAATTCTGGCTTTGAGACTTGTCCTTGGAATTGCCGTTGCCTGTTAGTGAAATTCTTATTGAAAGTAATAATAATAATAATAATAATAATAATAATAATAATAATAATGCATTACATTTATATTGCGCTTTTCAAACACTCAAAGACGCTTTACAGGGATCTTCTATTCCAAAATTCATTGAATGGTATTATTGATATTCCTTGCATCAGTCCACACTGAAACTAATATTGTCAGTTTAATTGAAGTGCTCCCTCTCATTGTCCACAACTTCTTCCATTTGTCAGTGTGCATTTACTAAAGTTGTGACTTAAAGGGACATACCAAAATGGGAACAACCATTGCATTTGTTAAAGATTGTTGCCTCTTGAGTAGATGCTACACTGATGGGAGCTGGATGGGACAGGGTGGGGGCAGCAGGTCAGAGGAACTTGGATAAACTAGTGAAGATCCGTCTATGTGGGGGGCACGGCCTGTGGCTCAAAGCCATGGAGATGCCACCAGACTAAAGAAGTCACCACTCCTAGGGAATGGCTGGGAGGCGAGGACATGACTGCAGTCAATAAGAATTGTTGTTTTCCATTCCAATGAGGTTGATAGCTCAATGCTAACTAATACTGTGTGGTGCCCTGCGGTTGATATTATTTGGGGGAGTATTACTTTGTCTTTAAAGAATTAAGGAGAACTAGGCCTAGTGGGCCCAAACCTCTCCTGCAATGGTGCAGCACCCTCTCTCCCCCTCCCCCCTACCCTCTCTCCCCCTCTCCCCCCTCTCCCCCTCTCCCCCCCTCCCCCCTTCCACCCACCTCCCTGCCCCTCTCCCCCTCTTCCCCCTCCCCTACCCCTCTCCCCTCCACCCCCCCTCCACCTCCCCTCCACCCCCCCTCCCCTCCCTCTTCCCCTCCCCCCACTCCACACCCCTCAACCCCCCTTATCCTCCCTCCTCCCACCTCCCTCCCCTCCCTCCCTAAGAGATAGATTTAAACTTTAAAATGTGAATAACTTTAAAAATATAACAACGATTTCAATGAAACTTCTTCCATTAGCACCAAAGGGACGACGGTGAGTAAGGTGGGCCTAAAATTGTCGCGCTATCGTGTACCGTTTTGGCTGTAGTTCAGGAACAAACAAACAAACAAATGAGAGTTTTAGTGTATAGATGATACTGCTGCCAAAAATTGAGGGAACATTTCTTGATGTGCACTAAGGCACATAGAAATATAAACAAAATCACTCGGCTCCAGGTTAGCCTGCTCTGGATTAATCTGATTTTCAACAGCAAAGCACATACTCTCTTTCAATTATGTGAATAAATCTCTCATCTGATCCCCTTCATTGCCAGAGAGGTTGTCATTTATCCACACACTTTGCCTCTTATACTCGTATTTCCTTCTCCAGATTGTACTGAGTAATTAATTGGTTAACTAATTCTATATCAGATTAAAAACCTTCATGGCAAAAAAATAAATGATACCCACCACTGTATTTTCTTAATTTGGAGATTTGTTTCCAGCATATATTATTTCAGATTCTTCATGCAAAATACAAGAAAAACTAACATTTTAAACTAATGCATATGGAAAACAAGCAAGCAAACAGGCTTAAACGACACCAATGATATATTTTCATGCAATTGAGGATATTCTTGCTATTGAGGGCGTGCAGCGTAGGTTCACTAGGTTAATTCCCGGAATGGCGGGACTGTCATATGTTGAAAGATTGGAGCGACTTGGCTTGTATACTCTGGAATTTAGAAGGATGAGAGGGGATCTTATTGAAACATAAAAGATTATTAAGGGATTGGACACGCTAGAGGCAGGAAACATGTTCCCAATGTTGGGGGAGTCCAGAACCAGGGGCCACAGTTTAAGAATAAGAGGTAGGCCATTTAGAACGGAGATGAGGAAAAAGTTTTTCAGTCAGAGAGTTGTAAATCTGTGGAATTCTCTACCTCAGAAGGCAGTGGAGGCCAATCCTCTGGATGCTTTCAAGAGAGACCTAGATAGAGCTCTTAATGATAGTGGAGTCAGGGGGTATGGGGTGAGGGCAGGAATGGAGTACTGATTGTGGATAATCAGCCATGATCACATTGAATGGTGGTGCTGGCTCAAAGGGCCGAATGGCCTCCTCCTGCACCTATTGTCTATTGTCTATTGTCTAATTGAATACTCTGTTATTGCTTTGCATTCTAATTGGGGATCAGATAGCATCCATTCAACATTTTTAAACTAGTCATCTCACTAACATTGAGGAAAGGTGTGAAATGATGAGAAAGGACAAGACACCGGGAACTGCAGTTGCTGGTTTACAAAAAGAAACACAAAGTGCTGGAGTATCTCAGTGGGTCAGGCAGCATGGATTGCTACTCCAATACCTTTTGATTTCTATGTTCCATTAACATAGGTTCCATTTTGAAAATCTGAAGACAATTAATTTCCTGTTCTTTGCGTCTTACATCAAAATGGACCATCTTCGTTCCATCTGGCCCAGGAGCCTCAGCGAAAAATATTTACAATTATACGGAAAGTAAGCGTGCAGGTACAGTAGGCAGTGAAGAAAGCTAATGGCATGTTGGCCTTCATAACGAGAGGATTTGAGTACAGGAGCAAAGAAGTCCTGCAGTTGTAGAGGGTGAGACCACATCTGGAGTATTGTGTGCAGTTTTGGTCTCCTAATTTGAGGAAGGACATTTTTGCTATTGAGGCAGTGCAGCGTAGGTTCACGAGGTTAATCCCTGGGATGGAGGGACTGTCATATGAGGAAAGATTGGAAAGACTAGACTTGTATTCACTGGAGTTTAGAAGGATGAGAGGGGATCTTAGAGACATATAAAATTATAAAAGGACTAGACAAGCTAGATACAGGAAAAATGTTCCCAATGTTGGGGGAGTCCAGAACCAGGGGACACAGTCTAAGAATAAAGGGGAGGCCATTTCAAACTGAAGTGAAAATAAACTTTTTCACGCAGAGAATTGTGAATTTGTGGAATTCTTTGCCACAGAGGGCAGTGGAGGCCAATTTACTGGATGAATTTAAAAGAGAGTTAGATAGAGCTCTAGAGGCTAGTGGAATAAAGGGATATGGGGAGAAGGCAGGCACGGGTTACTGATTGTAGGTGATCAGCCATGATCACAATGAATGGCGGTGCTGGCTCGAAGGACCAAATGGCCTCCTACTTTGCTAATGGAATAACAAAATATGTTTTCATAATATCTTACTAGAAGAATTGTGATTGAATGTTTCTCTTGCCTGTTAAAAGTTTCTACTCAAGTGATTTGTGGCAACATTTCAAATGACTGATTCCGCCCGGACTGATTTATAGCAAATGTAGTCAAAGCTTTTATTTCAGGTATTGGTATATTTAGACATGATACGCAACAGCTGTTATTTTCCTTGTACTGACACAATGAATGAAGAGCTAAATCTTTAAATTCTCCAAGGAAGATGTAAAATTCAAAGCTAGACTGTTGGAATTAAATTATTTTCTGCCTGTTGAGTCGTGTGTTAAATGAGGCTGGACAATCCCTTCCAACTTGGGTCCCCAGCAATTTTTTTTTTTTAAATGAACACAGTTTGTTGCCAGATTGGAAATTTCTCTCAAAGATACTGAAGGCAGGGGAATGCTCTCACACCTGTGATTATGACTAAAATTCACCATAGGAAATATCTTGCGACTCAATTCAAATTCAGTGGAAAATATGATGAAATGTAAAACGAGACATTTGGTTTGTTTTCATTTCTGGCCTTTCTGTCTGTTGATGCACCAATGCACAGAGGAGACAGACACATTCTTCCAATGAGCAGCAACATGTTGCCTGATTGCCTTGTCGGTAATTTTCATTTGCACATGTGATGGCTGCCCACATCATCGGAACAAGCCTTCGAAAATCCTGTAGCAATACTTCGGTACGATACGATACGATAGAACTTTATTTATCGCAGGAAGGAAATTGATCTGACAACAGTCACAAAGCACAAGATACATGAAACGTGAAATCAAAGTGTCGGGTGGAAAGGATTGGGATGTGCAAAGATTGAGGAGGGGAGGGTGGTGGATGTGGGGTGGGGGGGGGGATGGAAGGGGAGTCAGTCTACCCCACGACAGAAGGGGGAGGAGTTGTACAGTTTGATAGCCACAGGGAAGAAGGATCTCCTGTGGCGTTCTGTGCTGCATCTTGGTGGGACCAGTCTGTTGCTGAAGGTGCTCCTCAGGTTGACCAGAGTGTCATGGAGGGGGTGAGCTGTATTGTCCAAGATGCTCCACAGTTTGAGGAGCATTCTCCCTTCCAAGACCACCTCCCATGAATCCAACTCGGCCCCCAGAACGAAGCCAGCCTTCCCGATGAGCTCGTTGATTCTGTTGATGTACATGGCCTTCGCAGATGCCAGCAGTCGAGTTGGTGCCTGAACATTTGCTTGGTCTGTACTGCAAACCTTCATCAAGTTTGTCCCCTTTAAGTACTGTGTTAAGCATCTGTCACTCTGTTTCTCTCAAATCTCTTACCTGCCGTCAGCCACCCAAACCATTGCCACCCCAACACCATCGCCCAGAGACCAAAACTCTCCCCTATGCTCTTGCCCTATTGAGCTTCAGTCCAAATCACAATGTACTTCCCATCACCCCTTCCCTTCAACCCTTCAGGCTCACCCCTCCCTCACCACCCTCCAACTCCTGGTGTTTTTCTGAATATGTAGGAAGGAACTGCAGATGCTGGTTTAAACTGAAGACAGACACAAAAAGCTGGATTCCGATTCCAGATTTGGGAATTTTGTCTATGGAACTATGAGAGTTCCGAGAATTACATTCTGTATTTCCCCCCTTTGCTCTACCTGTTGTACTTGAGTTTGAATTGATTGTGTTTATGTATGGTGTCATCTGATTTGATTGGATAGCCCAAAGCTTTTCACTGTGCCTCGGTTCACATGACAATAACAGACCAAAAGGTTGTGAGAAGAGGTTTTCAAAGATGTTGCTCCAAACTTGAGTTGAAATGTAGTGTGATTTTCATGGTCGCATGGTGCTGCGGACAAATTCAAATGAAGTCACGTGTTCATCATTTCTGCAATGCTTTTGATGCGATCATTGCTGAGGGCTCAAATCTTTATATGGCATTCACAGTGCACAAATTGAAATTAAATGTTATCCTGAATTATCTTTAGATTCCAGCTTTTAATGTCACATGTTTTAGAGGACTTTTTTCTTCAAAGTTCACCTTTTCAAAAGTCACAAACAAGCCAGTAGATTATCTTATTTAATCACATTGCAAAGGACATCAGGAAACATTTTGACAAGCCAGGAATAAGATACAGGGAGGAAAAGAAAATCATCTAAATTCTGAAATGGGTTTTCAAACAATGACAATGGTTGTTTTTAAGGCAGAGATAGATAGATTATTGATGAGGATGGGTGTCAGGGGTTATGGGGAGAAGGCAGGAGAATGGGGCTGAGAGGGAAAGATAGATCAGCCATGATTGAATGGCAGATAAGACTTAATGGGCCAAATGACCTAATTCTGCTCCTATCACATGACCTTATGACCTCTGGAAACGTGTTCCTATCTGGTACTCTGTTCCTCGTGGTGTCCTGGGAAATATTAGAAATGAAAAAATAATGTTAAAATTACACAGCTGTTCAAGGTGGTCAGAAATATTTGGATTAAAAGGTTTGTCAAATGGTAGGTTTTAAGGAGCAACTTAAAGAAGGGAGTGTGAGTGGTAATTGCAAACTGGGATGATCAAAAGGAGGAAATCACGTGTTTTAACATCGGGGCACCAAGGGATATGGAAATAGTGCATGAAAGTAGCGCTCACATAGACCAGCCATGATCTTGATAAATAAAATAGCAAACATAAAATGGTTGAAGGACAGCTTTGGCCCATCTTTTTTATAACAGGTTTGAATTGGGAGATGACAGACTACTTTGGGGTGGTGGGGGTGGGGGAGTGATGGTATCGGAGCTGTTGGAATTGACAACATTAGAATGTGGAGAGGGAATATTTGGATAGGATGTTATCAACATTGAGACATGGCTTAGCTCGCAACCGACAGAGATCAGCAACCGCAAGATTACCATGGATAAAGTACATGAGCAAGGAAATAGGCAGCAGTATTTTTTATAGCTTTTGGTGTCGTTTTCAATTGGTAAAGGGAACAAAAGCGTGATAAAAGGAGCCAACATCAGGTGAGATTCAGCTTGATAGAGTTGGAAGTGGAAATGCGAAGTGATAATGTCAATAAAGAGGAGTAGGTTCTGTTTTCTGGAGTCAAGCATGATATCAAGGTTAGGAATAGTCTAGTTCAGTTTCAGCAGGCGGCAAGGAAAAATAGATTGTTTTGGCACCAGAAGACAAGGTATTGATCTTCAAAAGTTTTGAGTTGGAGTAAATTCCTTCTCGACCAGCCATGCACCGATAGAAGAGTAGTCTGACAATTTAGAAACATGAAAGTGATCAAAAAAGTTTGTGATAAGGTGGGGCTGGATATTGTCAGATGACCTTGCCAAGGAAAAAATACAAATGAGAAAATGGAACCACAAAGTCATGAGAGAAGAAGTTAAGAAAATTCAGTGTCATGATAATGTAACGGAGTTTGCGGTTGTGGGATTCAACTATGCATTTAAAATAATAATGATGTGTGCTGATTAAAATAATTAATCATGAAATATTTCATTTTAAATTCGTAGAACAGTGGTGCATATAATTTTTTTAAAGGTTTTTAAAATTACTATGTTTTATATGGCATGTGGTTAATTTTCACAAGAACTGAACTCGATTGAAAGAGATAACTTACATTGGCATTGCTTCACAGGATAGCTTAAAGGCAAAATGAGCAAATGTGGAATTTTGAAAAGAACTCAGGAGTGTGTTTGAATTCAACATTGGTAACATAAAGGCAGACAGCTCTTATTTGCTCAAAGTGCTTTAGGGGACAGGCTATAAAATCTATCTGTGGGGTAGTTACGAGAATATGGTACGTCTGTTCAAGGTAACTATTTAATTTTAGTTGATGTTGTCATTTATAGACAATAGACAATAGACAATAGGTGCAGGAGTAGGCCATTCAGCCCTTCGAGCCAGCACCGCCATTCAATGCGATCATGGCTGATCACTCTCAATCAGTACCCCGTTCCTGCCTCCTCCCCATACCCCCTCACTCCGCTATCCTTAAGAGCTCTATCCAGCTCTCTCTTGAAAGCATCCAACGAACTGGCCTCCACTGCCTTCTGAGGCAGAGAATTCCACACCTTCACCACTCTCTGACTGAAAAAGTTCTTCCTCATCTCCGTTCTAAATGGCCTACCCCTTATTCTTAAACTGTGACCCCTTGTTCTGGACTCCCCCAACATTGGGAACATGTTTCCTGCCTCTAATGTGTCCAATCCCCTAATTATCTTATATGTTTCAATAAGATCCCCCCTCATCCTTCTAAATTCCAGTGTATACAAGCCTAATTGCTCCAGCCTTTCAACATACGACAGTCCCGCCATTCCGGGAATCAACCTAGTGAACCTACGCTGCACGCCCTCAATAGCAATTTAAAATGAGATTAGCTAGATAACCAAGGAAGAAAAATAATAAAGAGCAGGGTGAAAGTACAGGGAAAATGAGTTCCATGAATGATCTATTTTCAATCGACATTACTTCATGACAGAAGGTATTTATTTCACAAAATGCTGGAGTAACTCAGCAGGTCAGGCAGCATCTCTGGAGAGAAGGAATGGGCGACGTTTCGGGTCGAGACCCTTCTTCAGACTGACTGACAGACAGACTGACTTTTACTTCATGACAGTGCTGGCTCGTGTTACAAGAACTGTTAATAAGCTAACCTGAAACTTTAAACTGAGCACATTAAATAACAATGATTTGAATCTCCTCCTTATCTGTCAAATTGCAGTGATTATATTATCATAACTTTTAAATGTTTCATCATAAAAAGCGTTAAACTGGAGGTTAAACGTTGTGATAGTTTTCAATTACTTCTTCATACCCAATTTCCACATTTAGTCATTATTAATTTATAATGCTAAACAAATATAAAATTCCAAAATATATTTGCTGAACTAATGCACTGCTGTACACCTTTGTTTATGAATCCAGCCATGGTCAATACTTCAATACCTGCTGCTTCATCCCAGTAAAAATTTCTCGGCAATGATATTGCAAAGCAACATTAGGTGTAGATATGAATGCAGAACATGTGATAGAAATCAGCCAGCATATTAGTGTAAGAAAATAACTGCAGATGCTGGTACAAATCGAAGGTATTTATTCACAAAATGCTGGAGTAACTCAGTAGGTCAGGCAGCATCTCAGGAAAGAAGGAATGGGTGACGTTTCGGGTCGAGACCCTTCTTCAGCCAACATATTAAGTTCTATAAACTATAAAGATGCAATGGAAGCAGTTGTAAATAGCTTAGCTTTGTGTTACATGAATATAGGTTTAGTACCCAAATAAACATTAAAGGTCTGGTTAAATCTTTGAATTTTGGAAATAATATCTCTTTTCTTCAGAAAAATGTTTGTGAACAGTAACAGTGGTTATGGAATTGTGAACTATGCAGAATGAGAGAACTTTTTCTGGCATGAGATTTTCTTGAAGTAAACCAAACTATTTGTATTCTTGTATAGGAAGGAACTCCAGATGCTGATTTAAACTGAAGGTAGACACAAAATGCTGGAGTAACTCAGCGGGTCAGGCAGCATCTCTGGAGAGAAGGAATGGGTGACGTTTTAGGTCGAAACCCTTCTTCATGGCCTCAACCTGAAACATCACCCATTCCTTCTCTCCAGAGATGCTGCCTGTCTTGCTGAATTACTCCAGCATTTTGCATCTATTTGTAGTCTTGTTGGATTCATTTTTGTTTGGTGCAAACGTCAATAATAGCTGCCTGATGAATATATTGGGGTTTGCAGCACCTATAAAACAGCGCTGAAAGAAAAGTGCACACAATGAGAGGGATATGCTGAAAACATTACTTTCATGAACAATGAATGCATTTGAAACATTCAAAAAGGTATTTTGTATAATTGGTACTCGATGTCTATAATTTTGCTCCTCGAGTAAAAGCGATAAATAATTAAAACAATCACTAATGTCCTATCAGTGTACATTATAGGATTTAAATGTTTTTTAATGCAATTTTAAGTGGGAGCAATACAAAGACAATTTAAGGAATCTTCTTGAATTTTTTGAAGAGGTTACCAGGGAAATTGATAAGGGCAAGGCTGTGGATGTTGTCTATATGGACTTCAGTAAGGCATTTGACAAGGTTCCACATGGAAGGTTGATTAAGAAGGTTAAATCGTTGGGTATTAATAGTGAGGTTGCAAGATGGATTCAACAATGGCTGAATGGGAGATACCAGAGGGTAACGGTTGACAATTGTATGTCAGGTTGGGGGCCAGTGTCTAGTGGAGTGCCCCAAGGATCTGTGTTGGGTCCACTGTTGTTTGTCATTTACATTAATGATCTGGATGATGGTGTGGCAAATTGGATTAGTAAATATGCAGATGATACTAAGATAGGTGGAGTAGTTGATAGTGAGGTAGATTTTCAAAGTCTACAGAGAGACTTGGGCCTTTTGGAAGGGTGGGCTGAAAGATGGCAGATGGAGTTTAATGCTGATAAGTGTGAGGTGCTGCATTTTGGTAGGACAAATCAAAATAGGACGTACAGGGTAAATGGTAGGGAATTGAGGAATGCAGTGGAACAGAGGGATCTGGGAATAACTGTGCATTGTTCCCTGAAGGTGGAATCTCATGTGGATAGGGTGGTGAAGAAGGCGTTTGGTATGCTTGCCTTTATAAATCAGAGCATCGAGTATAGAAGTTGGGATGTAATGTTGAAATTGTACAGGGCATTGGTGAGGCCGAATCTGGAGAATGGTGTGCAGTTCTGGTCGCCAAATTATAGGAAGGATGTCGACAAAATGGAGAGGGTACAAAGGAGATTTACTAGAATGTTGCCTGGGTTTCAGCACTTAGGCTACAGAGAGAGGTTGAACAGGTTGGGTCTTTATTCTTTGGAGCGTAGAAGGTTGAGGGGGGACTTGATAGAGGTTTTTAAAATTTTGGGAGGGACGGACAGAGTTGACGTGGGTAGGTTTTTCCCTTTGAGAGTGGGGAAGATTCCAACAAGGGGACATAGCTTCAGAATTGAGGGACAAAGGTTTAGGGGTAACATGAGGGGGAATTTCTTTACTCAGAGGGTTGTGGCTGTATGGAATGGACTTCCGGTGGAAGTGGTGGAGGCTGGCTCGATTTTATTATTTAAGAGTAAATTGGATAGGTATATGGATAGGAGGGGATTGGAGGGTTATGGTCTGAGTGCAGGTAGATGAGACTAGGTCAGGGAGAATGGTTGGCGTGGACTGGTAGGGCCGGACAGGCCTGTTTCCATGCTGTAGTTGTTATATGTTATATGTTATATGTTAAGGAAACTAAAATTGGATAAGAAGCTGTCGATTGTCAATATTTAATTAACAAAGTGATTGGACTTCATATTTCTACGTCACAATACTTACCTTTGGAACCTAAGAATTTGTATTCATTCATCCTCGGCTCTTTCATCATGAAATTATTCTTATATAATCAGATTACTTTAATCAATGAATCATATGGGTATACACCGATGAGCCAAAACATTATGACCTGATGAGGCAAGACATTATGGCCACCTGCCTAATGTGCTGTTGGTCCTTCGTGTGCAGCCCCATACACAGCAGCCCCATACACATACATTGACTTGTGCCACAGTCGACCTTCTGTCGGTTCGGACCAGACGGGATAGCCTTCGTTGCCCTTGCGCATCGATGAGCCTTGGGCACCCAACACCCTGTCGTCGGTTTGTGGTTTGTCCCTCCTCGGACCACTGTCGGTAGGTACTCACCACTGCTGCCCGGGAGCACCCCACAAGCCTTGCCATTTCAGAGATGCTCTGACCCAGTCGTCTGGCCATAACAATTTGGCCCTTGTCAAAGTCGCTCAGGTCTTTACTCCTGCCCATTTCCCCTGCATCCAACACATCAACTTCAAGAACAGACTGTTCACTTGCTGCCTAATATATCCCACCCCTTGACAGGTGTCAGTGTAACAAGATAATCAATGTTATTCACTTTGCTTGTCAGTGGTCATAATGTTTTGGCTCATCGGTGTATATTTCTGTGGAAATTAGCTCATATGGATAAAGTTTGAGAACGAAACAGGGATAATTACTCTGCTGGGGGTATATTACAGGTTCCTAATAGTCAGATGGAGATAGTGGGGTAGATATATAGACTTATCACAGAGAAATTATCACGGAGATATTAAACAATTTCTTTTCTTCGGTATTTACCAAGGAGAAGGATATTGAATTATGTGAGGTAAGCAAAACAAGTAGAGTAGTGATGGAAATTATGAGGATTAAAGAATAGGAGGTACGGACACTTTTGAAGAATATAAAAGTGGATAAGTCTCCAGGTCCTGATAGGATATTCCCTAGGACATTGAGGGAAGTTAGTGCAGAAATAGCAGGGGCTATGACGGAAATATTTCAAACGTCATTAGAAACGGGGATGGTGCCGGATGATTGGCGAATTGCGCATGTTGTGCCTTTGTTTAAAAAAGATTCTAAAAGTAAACCTAGCAATTATAGACCTGTTAGTTTGACGTCTGTGGTGGGAAAATTAATGGAAAAGATACTTAGGGACAATATATATAATTATTTGGATAAACAAGGCCTGATTAGAAACAGTCAACATGGATTTGTGCCTGGAAGGTCATGTTTGACTAATCTTCTTGAATTTTTTGAAGAGGTTACCAGGGAAATTGATAAGGGCAAGGCTGTGGATGTTGTCTATATGGACTTCAGTAAGGCATTTGACAAGGTTCCACATGGAAGGTTGATTAAGAAGGTTAAATCGTTGGGTATTAATAGTGAGGTTGCAAGATGGATTCAACAATGGCTGAATGGGAGATACCAGAGGGTAATGGTTGACAATTGTATGTCAGGTTGGAGGCCAGTGTCTAGTGGTGTACCCCAAGGATCTGTGTTGGGTCCACTGTTGTTTGCCATTTACATTAATGATCTGGATGATGGTGTGGCAAATTGGATTAGTAAATATGCAGATGATACTAAGATAGGTGGTGTAGTTAATAATGAAGTAGAGTTTCAAAGTCTACAGAGAGACTTGGGCCTTTTGGAAGGGTGGGCTGAAAGATGGCAGATGGAGTTTAATGCTGATAAGTGTGAGGTGCTGCATTTTGGTAGGACAAATCAAAATAGGACATACAGGGTAAATGGTAGAGAATTGAGGAATGCAGTGGAACAGAGGGATCTGGGAATAACTGTGCATTGTTCCCTGAAGGTGGAATCTCATGTGGATAGGGTGGTGAAGAAGGCGTTTGGTATGCTTGCCTTTATAAATCAGAGCATCGAGTATAGAAGTTGGGATGTAATGTTAAAATTGTACAGGGCATTGGTGATGCCGAATCTGGAGTATGGTGTGCAGTTCTGGTCACCAAAGGATGTCGACAAAATGGAGAGGGTACAGAGGAGATTTACTAAAATGTTGCCTGGGTTTCAGCACTTAAGCTACAGAGAGAGGTTGAACAGGTTGGGTCTTTATTCTTTGGAGCGTAGAAGGTTGAGGGGGGACTTGATAGAGGTTTTTAAAATTTTGAGAGGGACGGACAGAGTTGACGTGGGTAGGCTTTTCCCTTTGAGAGTGGGGAAGATTCCAACAAGGGGACATAGCTTCAGAATTGAGGGACAAAAGTTTAGCGGTAACATGAGGGGTAACTTCTTTACTCAGAGGGTGGTGGCTGTATGGAATGGGCTTCCGGTGGAAGTGGTGGAGGCAGGCTCGATTTTATTATTTAAGAGTAAATTGGATAGGTATATGGATAAGAGGGGATTAGAGGGTTATGGTCTGAGTGCAGGTAGATGAGACTAGGTCAGGGAAAGTGGTCGGCGTGGACTGGTAGGGCCGAACGGGCCTGTTTCCGTGCTGTAGTTGTTATATGGTTATATGGTTAAATGCAAGAATAATAGAGTTATAGTATAAAGGGAATTTCAATTTCCCACTATCAATTGGGAATGTTTCAAGGTGAATGGTGCAGATGGGTGGAATTTTTAAACTGTACCCAGGAAATTATTTTCAGCCAATAGATCCTCCTAGAGAAATCTGAAGAAGGGTCTCGACCCGAAACGTCACCCATTCCTTCTCTCCTGAGATGCTGCCTGACCCGCTGAGTTACTCCAGCATTTTGTGAATAAATACCTTCGTCTTGACCTGAAAGGTCACCTATTCCTTTTCTCCAGAGATATTGTCAAACCTGCTGAGTTACTCCAGTTTTTTGTGTCTACCTTCCTTATATATATTTATATGCACACGCACACACACAGACACACACAGACACACACACACACACACACACACACACACACACACACACACACACACACACACACACACACACACACACACACACACACATATATATATAATATAAGAAAATAACTGCAGATGCTGGTACAAATCGAAGGTATTTATTCACAAAATGCTGGAGTAACTCAGCAGGTCAGGCAACATCTCAGGAGAGAAGGAATGGGTGGTGTTTCGGGTCGAGACCCTTCTTCAAACTATATATATAGAAACAAGTAATCAAAGAAGTGATCAGGCGAATAAGTTTAAAATGGAGACATGCAAAAATAATATTTGACAGCATCTTTCAAAGCCTCAAGCCATCCCAAGCACTGCCGTAGTATTTTTAAAATGTAATAATTCTTGTAACGTTGAAAATGCAGCAGCTATTTAATGCACAAATAGCCTTCACAAACAAAATGATCAAATAATCAGGTTTTTTTAAACGTTGATATAAGGTTAAAAGATAGGCAGGAAACCAGAAATTGGTTGCATCCCCTGGAGAGGATAGGCAGGCCCTTTGTAGAACATTGTCGAAATATAGCACCTGCTCAAGTTTTGCACTCTCTCTACACCAGTAAGTCTAGTTTTCATTTTTGGCTAAATCTCTTGAGTCAGACTTGACTCTACAACTTTTTGATTCAAAGGCAAGAATTGCTACAATTTCCAGTTTTCATATGGTAAAAACTGTAGTTAAAAGACGATGGTGAATTAGAGAAGGGAAGCAAAGAGTAATATGAAGAAATCAATATACGAAAGAAATATCCTGCACAGAGGAGTAATTTGTTATTGAGCGGCAATAAAATGCGTGCCCGGGATTAATAGTCCAATAAAGCAATTGAAATGAAAATCAGTGGAGATGTAGGTTGATCTGATATTGTCAGCTTCACACTATCTCCCAGAGTCAAACATACCACAAAGGCTTTTGTAAGCACAAAGGTGAAATGACAGTAAATGAAAGCCTGAAAGGTGAAGGAGATAATTTTATATTCAAGCATCCAAGTATGGCTGAGAACGTAATAACCGTTCCCTGAGAGTTAAGAGGGACAATTAATCTTGGATTTTATATATACGATAGATTGCAGTGGGAGGCTAACATGAGAGACACATTTTAAGTGCAACCTCTTTGAAAACTGCCCTGAAGCACCAGATATGTGAAGCCATTAGAGGTGTAAATGGCAATATTCTCTGGTAATCTAAGTTGGGAATTACTGCCAGAGAAACTAACTAAAAGCATTGGCCTACTCCGAATGGCCTACTCCTGCACCTATTGTCTATTGTCTATTGTCTAAAATAGAAATAGCATTGTAGAACTAGAGGAAAAGTTATTTTACACCTCTATTAAAGAATGTGGTCAAGAATTTAAAGGGTCAGTTAAGATTCACTCCATTGTTCGTTACCAACTTCGACTCGATCTTCTCTCAAACCAATATCCTTTGGCAGTCTGATCAAGTATTTAATCTTCCCTAGAAAATTATAAGAATGGGAAGCTTGTCACTGCAGCAAGAAAACTCTGTTGATAATATAAGATGATGCAAAATAAGGTGACTGCTTTGTAGAATAAGCACCAACAGAGAAGACTCACTAGCCTGTCACTCTGTTGTAATACAGCTTTTGATAATATTGGTCTTGAAGGTTAAAACTAAAAACGGTGGCAGCCTGCTTTTAGGTAGCAATGATGTACATAGATGTAACCACATTCCTGACTGTAGCCTCCAGTCACTTCTGGTGAAAGGTTCATACACAAGGAATTGCAGGTGCTGGAATCTTGAGCAAAACACAAAGTGCTGAAGGAACTCAGTGGCTGTTAATCTGAAATGTGGACATTCCTTCTGTCTTTGCAGTTGTTGTCTTTGTCTTTGCAATTCTTGCTATTGAGGGCATGCAGCGTAGGTTTACTAGGTTAATTCCCGGAATGGCGGGACTGTCATATGTTGAAAGACTGGAGTGACTAGGCTTGTATACACTGGAATTTAGAAGGATGAGAGGGGATCTTATCGAAACGTATAAGATTATTAAGGGGTTGGACACGTTAGAGGCAGGAAACATGTTCCCAATGTTGGGGGAGTCCAGAACCAGGGGCCACAGTTTAAGAATAAGGGGTAGGCCATTTAGAACTGAGATGAGGAAAAACGTTTTCAGTCAGAGTTGTGAATCTGTAGAATTCTCTGCCTCAGAAGGCAGTGGAGGCCAATTCTCTGAATGCATTCAAGAGAGAGCTAGATAGAGCTCTTAAGGATAGCGGAGTCAGGGGGTATGGAGAGAAGGCAGGAACGGGGTACTGATTGAGAATGATCAGCCATGATCATATTGAATGGCGGTGCTGGCTCGAAGGGCCGAATGGCCTCCTCCTGCACCTATTGTCTATTGTCTATTGTCTATTGTCTGGCCCAATGGGAGTACAATAGAGGAGAGGAGTACAATAGTATTCTGTGTCGTGGTGGCACCATATCACTTGATAAGTAAGCACTGCAGTTTCCTCTGCCCAGATGGCATCCTGCTACCCAAATAGAAGTACATATGACCCGTGTTGCAGTGCTAATTTTTTAGGTACCGGAGCTGTCACTGGTGCCAGTGCGGCCACTGTTAAATTCCCCCGCTAGTTATAATTCCCCCGCTGTTTACTTTGGCTTCGTTTTACAGAGGTGCCGGAGCGGCACTCCGGTGAGCTCCAGCACCACTGCTACCCTGCCCTGAAGATGGGTCTCGACCCGAAACATCACCCATTCCTTCTCTCCTGAGATGCTGCCTGACCTGCTGCTGAAGAAGGGTCTCGACCCGAAACGTCACCCATTCCTTCTCTCCTGAGATGCTGTCTGACCTGCTGAGTTACTCCAGCATTTTGTGAAATAAATACCTTCGATTTGTACCAGCATCTGCAGTTATTTTCGAATACTACCTGTTGCTCCACTGCGATTTCTCCTCAAGGTATGTCCACTTTGAAGAAGTTCTCCTCTCTTCGACGAGAGTTTAGCAACATGCTCTCTCGTTGCTCCCCCTCTGGGATTTCTCCTGCCTTCCTACTCTACGACCACATTTTGACCCCCTGAAGAAGTGGCTCGACCCGAAATGTCACCCATTCCTTCTCTCCTGAGATGCTGCCTGACCCGCTGAGTTACTCCAGCATTTTGTGAATAAACACCTTCGATTTGTACCAGCATCTGCAGTTATTTTCTTATACTGCTCCCCTGCATATGACCATAGATGGCAAAAGATTGAGAGTGATCTTCACTGTGGGTGCCAAAGTAGGAGACTATTGTACCGTGAACAACTTTGAAGGAAACACCAACAATGGATTAATTAATAAATAACGAAAGGATTCATTTGCAGAGAATTACAAATTTTAGGAATAGATTGAAATGCTGAGAGTTTCTACACAATTGAGGAATGCATAGATTGTTAATAGCTGGGGTGCAGGTAAAAAGGGCCGGGTTTGATCCTGACTATGGGCGCTTGGCTCTACAGAGTTTGAATCACTTTTTATCGGCTTTCTCCGAGATCTTTGGATCCTCCCACACTCTAAAGATGTACAGGTTTGTAGGTTAAGTGGCTTGGTATGAATGTAAATTGTCCCTAGTGTGTGTAGCATCGTGTTCGTGTGCGGGGATTGCTGGTCGGTCTGGACTCGGTGGGCCGAAGGGCCTGTTTCCGCGCTGTATCTTTAAACTATCAACTAAAAACCTTTTTCACGGTTTCTCGATGCAAGTGACAGTAATAAACCAATATCAGAACTTGACCTTAAGGGCAAAACTCAATATTACTGGCCTCAAATTAGTGCAAAACCAATAGTGGATTGTCACTTCCCTGGTGGAAGAGATGGAAAGAGAGAAAATCTACCTTAAACTGTCTGACCTACATTGTGTAGAACAAGAATAGTGACAAGGACCATTAGATACACTTGGTACAATTAATTAAATAAAATTTTCTTCAGCAAGGTTTCATCAAATTCATTTTTGGCAGAAAAAATGAATTAAACCATTGTCGTTATTTTATCGTCAACTCCTCACAGTTAAACTGGGGTTCACAAGAAACTTATCTGGGGAATAGTCCTACACTGATTTTACATTCATTAAAATTAATGTATTGGGAATCCTTCCAAGTTACAGCTTTTTTGATGTCAACTCTCACAAGGTGAAAGTTGACATCAAAGTCATGGCTGGAGCTTGAAAGAAATCCTAAAACACAAATCAGATATTTATTTCAAACTTAGCTTTGACTCTGTCTCGGGATCTGACCCTTCAGGATCAGATACTCAAATGCATTCAAGCAACAAGTAAAAACATCTCAAAACCTGCAAGAAATATGTTCTGGAAAGGATTTGTGAACTGATTTTACATTGCTTGTTTTTAATAATGCTTATCAGTGATTTATATATTCTAGTGATTACCAAGCCTGCAAATAGGGTTGATGAATAGCATTAGCCTGAGGGCTTTTGGTTGAGGATGCAGTCCAGAAAAAATTGGTTGAAAAATCTGTACCTCACTGGTGACAAGTCCAGAGCAAGAATACTTAATCTTAAATTTAGAGTTTGTTGATTCCATTGAGGGGTCAGTAAGGATACCTCAGGAAGCAGCGATTCATTAAATTGATCTTCCTCTGAAAATGCTGTCAAATTATTATTTTTTAAATTGAAACCAATGTATTTGTTATGCCATGTTGAAGATATTAACCTTCAAGGGGAATAGCTCTTTCAAGTATGAAAGGGCCTTATCTCTCCCTTTTTCCACAACATGGCAGCATGCCCAAGATCAGAGATTCACTGTCTAGAAAATAATTGCCAAGAATCATTGGGTTGTTTCCTACTTTTTCAAAAAAGAACCTAGGTTCTGGTGCTCGAGTATCAGTGAGGTATTAAGGATTACAGAACCTGGGTGAGCAGATGGATTGAAGACACTGCGATCAGCGACAATCGAAATGAATGGTAGTATTAGCCAAGCCTAAATAGCCCAATCCTGTATAGACCATCCATGGTAGTCTTCCCCCATGCATCCTCAGTGGGCCGAATGGCCTCCTCCTGCACCTATTGTCTATTGTCTATTATCTATTGCATCCATGATACGATCAAGATGTATGTCATGATAAGAAGATGATGGCTTGAACAGCCGTTAACGCTCTGGTACCTGATCACGGTCACGGTGGCACAGCGGTAGCGTTGCTGCCTTACAGTGAATGCAGCGCCAGAGACTCGGGTTCAATCCTGACTACGGGCGCTGCCTGTACGGAGTTTGTACGTTCTTCCCGTGACCTGCGTGGGTTTTCTCCGAGATCTTCGGTTTCCTCCCACACTCCAAAGACGTACAGGGTTGTAGGTTAATTGGCTTGGTAAATGTAAAAAAATTGTCCCGAGTGGGTGTAGGATAGTGTTAATGTGCGGGGATCGCTGGTCGGCGCGGACCTGGTGGGCCGAAAGGCCTGATTCCTCGCTGTATCTCTAAACTGGTCCACTCAAAGCATGATTCTTGTCATGGTGTTTGGTCCACTTTCAAGTCTGATGCTCAACAAGCCACTGAAGGTGGAGACTCGAGACATACCTAAAAATGCTCCCCTTGGGCTCTGTGATATGCATAGTTGCACAAAGTCAATCTGTGAATAATTCCGCCAACATTGCATGCAGTGTCCTGGAGTTTGACCTTAACTCTGCTTGTTTATTTTGCTGTGCGGTGTAATAACTGATGCACCAGAACACAGAATCCCAGGCACAAACTGTGTTCAGTGGAACTTAAATGGCTGTGATTCAATTACTAGGAACTACAAGTTTAGCCATACCCAATTAAAAATAGTTTGTGCAGAAAGGAATTGCAGAAGCTGGTTTAAACTGAATATACACACAAAATGCTGGAGTAACTCAGCAGGACTGGCAGCATGTCTGGAGAGAAGGAATGGGTGACGTTTCAGGTCGAAGGGTCTCGGCCCAAAACTTCCCTCCAGAGATGCCTCCTGTCCCGCTGAGTTACTCCAGCATTTTGTGTCTAAGAATAGTTTGTACTCTTAAAAAATAATGTGTCTGTAATTAAAACTAGTGACTTGCAGGGTCACCGAATGGCATGTGGCTGGAAATTAAGTTACATCGTGGTGCCTTTGTCTGCATGGTTCAGACATGCAGTAAGGTATGACCATGCAGTTTTCCACGGTGAATTGTGCTTTTCCAAATATGTAATTAGGCACTGCTGATTGTGAAACATGTTTGCATGAAACACAGATGAAGATATTGTTTCCAGTGCAATGCTCATATAAAGCATTGCCTGAATAAATTGTGTCATATTGATCTAAAGCATGCAGATGACTGGTCACTCACAATCCAACCACATTTTCATACTCTCTTACTTGGTCCATAACCGTGTGCTGTCGATAGGCCTCACAAACCAAAGCCAGTTCATCAATGAAGCCTAACTTACGTAGGCTACCTTCGCTCAGTCCTGGTCTCCCGGTGGCTGAGCACTTCAACTCCCCCTCCCACTCCCAGTCTGACCTTTCTGTCATGGGCCTCCTCCAGTGCCATAGTGAGGCCCACCGGAAATTGGAGGAACAGCACCTCATATTTCGCCTGGGCAGATTGCAGCCCAGCACTATGAACATTGACTTCTCCAACTTTAGATAGTTCCTCTGTCCCTCTCTTCCCCTCCACCTTCCCAGATCTCCCTCTATCTTCCTGCCTCCACCTATATCCTTCCTTTGTCCCACCCATCTGACATCAGTCTGAAGAAGGGTCTCGACCCGAAACGTCACCCATTCCTTCTCTCCTGAGATGCTGCCCGACCTGCTGAGTTACTCCAGCATTTTGTGAATAAATACCTTCGATTCGTACCAGCATCTGCAGTTATTTTCTTACACTACTTGCAATGATTTACTTACTGGCACTCCTTCAACAGTGCCCACTTGGCTTTCCAGTGGTGCAACAGATTAATTAATAGGACTGGCTGTTACAATCCCTAAGGTTTGCACTACAATTGACTGGTGTTGTTCTTGGGGGTGACCACTAGGTGATGTTGCTACCATTCAGACACATCTTCAGTTGTGTACCTCAACGTCACTGGGTGTTTCGGCCTTTTATCACAAGACACCCTCAGT
Source organism: Rhinoraja longicauda (assembly GCF_053455715.1). Lineage (NCBI taxonomy): Eukaryota > Metazoa > Chordata > Chondrichthyes > Rajiformes > Arhynchobatidae > Rhinoraja > Rhinoraja longicauda. The sequence continues at coordinate 4,336,225 of NC_135956.1, forward strand.
CGAGGCAGGGTGATCAGACCTGGGCGTGTGTCTCATGATTGGCCTCTAGATGGTCACGTGGCAGCCCAGACAGCATCTCTTCTTTTCAGCCACAGCCAGTGACTGCACCGTTCGGCGGCATTGGCAAGTTCTTTGGTTGCCTTCCTTTGGGCCTGCCCTCTGACTCCTGCTTCCCTCAGGAGCCTTGCGGTGGAACTTTCACCCAAGTTCACAACACTCTCTGCTCACATGACACAAACCACAATCATCCACGTGCTAAAGCCCCACTGCCAATGCAGATCTCCATCAACATCAGCCGCTGCACGGTGGCGCAGCGGTAGAGTTGCTGCCGTACAGCGCTCACAGCGTCAGAGACCCGGGTTCGATCCTGGCTATGGGTGCTTGTCTGTTCGGAGTTTGTACGTTCTCCCTGTGTTCAGCGTGGGTTTTCTCCATGATCCTCGATTGCCTCCCACACTCCAAAGAGGTACAGGTTTGTAGGTTAATTGGCTTGGAATAATGTAAAAATTATCCCCAGTGTAGGATAGCATTGATGTGCGGGGATCGCTGGTCGGTGCGGACTCGGAGGGCCGAAGGGCCTGTTTCCACACTGTATCTCTAAACTAGACTAGACTTAACACTGATACTGAAACCATCCCCACTGGTAACCCCCACCTAACGCTCCCCTCTCCCCCGCCCTTCGCCAAGTTTTCACTTTGTTTCTGAACTGCTACATTTATGACAATTATGGAAGGCGCTCCTGCAGACGGTCAACAATTAGGTTAAAAGCTCACGTTTGTTCAACTTGGAAACCTGAAAAAACAATATTGTGAACAAAAGTCAAAGTGGTTGGAAACACTCAGCAACTCAGGGAAGTGTAAAATGAAGTATAGCGTGGATCTGATGGAACCCACTGCCTGAAACATTAACTTGTCACAATTGCTACAGATCCTGTGTTTGACTTGCCCTTGCTTGACTGTGCTTGATAGTTTCTATCCTGACTTGTTTTTGTGCTAAAACCCATAGAGCTGCCAGAAGCAAAGTGAAAATCAAGAAAATACAAATCTAAGTAACTTGGCTGGAATTGATAGGATTGATGGATATTTTAATTTTCAAAGCACAGGTGATTGGAAACAAGTTAATACCCAGGTGATCATAGTAGAGGATCTCCAGTGAAAATTCCTTGAACCCACACAGTATTCAAACTGGGAATATATTCGGATTATAGATGTTGGTGCTTGAAAATAGAATATTAAGGAAATTCGCCATGTCTCCAATGGCTCTTACCACCTTCGACAGATGTACCACAGAAAGCATTCTATCTGATATATTGCAACTAGATCTGGAACAGTTAGATGGACCAGTTTGTGGCAGGAGATGAACTCCAGTGGAGATGCAACACCTGTCCTTATACCTCCTCCCTCAACTCTATCCAGAGACCCCAATGTCCGTTCAGGTTAGACAGAGGTTAATGTGTACCTTGTTAAAGGAGGGCATGTATTTTTACACAGAGGTTAGCAAATGCATGAAACGCATTGCCTGAGGTGGTGGTGAAACCAGATACAATCAAGGTATTTAAGAAATCGCTCCACTGCGATTTCTCCTCAAGGTATGTCCACTTTGAAGAAGTTCTCCTCCTCTCTTCGACGAGAGTTTAGCAACATGCTCTCTCACTGCTCCCCTTCTGTGATTTCTCCTGCCCTCCTACTTACGACCACATTTTGACCCAGACTCGCTAGAGTCTGAAGAAGGGTCTCGACCCGAAACCTCACCCATTCCTTCTCTCCTGAGATGCTGCCTGACCCGCTGAGTTACTCCAGCATTTTGTGAATAAACACCTTCGATTTGTACCAGCATCTGCAGTTATTTTCTTATACAAGGTATTTAAGAGTCTTTTAGGTGGGCACATGGAAATGCAGAGAATGGATCATGTGGGCAGAAGGCATTAGTTTAATTTGGCATCGTTCAGCAAAAAATCACATTTCTTTTGAACATTTTGTTTATGTTGAGAGCAATCTTTAATGCCACATCAGTCATGCAAAGCTTTCTCTGACATCATTCATTTTAACATTTGAGAGTATTTTTTCTGGATAGTTTTATTTGTAAAATCTCTTTATTCTTACAAAAGAGGTTTAAAATGTCTTGATTTCTCAGTATTGTATCCTTTGCCACGCTTTACATACCTTTAAAAGTCAGTTATTCATTGGATATTCACTGGAGTTTAGAAGGATGAGAGGGGATCTTATAGAGACGTATAAAATCATAAAAGGACTGGACAAGATAGAGACAGGAAAAATGTTCCCAATGTTGGGGGAGTCCAGAACCAGGGGACACAGTCGAAGAATAAAGGGGAGGCCATTTAAAACTGAGATGAGAAGAAACGTTTTCACCCAGAGAGTTGTGAATTTGTGGAATTCTCTGCCACAGAAGGCAGTGGAGGCAAATTCACTGGATGAATTTAAAAGAGAGTTTGATAGAGCTCTAGGGACTAGTGGAATCAAGGGAGAAGGCAGGCACGGGTTACTGATTGTGGATGATCAGCCATGATCACAATGAATGGCGGTGCTGGCTCGAAGGGCCAAATGGCCTCCTCCTGCACCTATTTTCTATGTTTCTATGTTTCTAATATAAAATTATTAACATGACTATTCAATCACTGAGAGGATATATTTGGGCACTGGTTCAGTCAATTTAGCAGTGCATGTGGAAGTATTAATGGCTTATCCAAACAAAATGCAATCCTGTAATATTTTGTTTTTATTTTAAATATGGTAGAAAATTATCTAGGTCTTTTTTCGGCAGTCACGGTGGTGCAGCGGCAGATTTGCTGCCTTACAGCCAATGCAGCGCCGGAGACCCGGGTTCGATCCTGACTACGGGTGCTGTCTGTACGGAGTTTGCACGTTCTCCCTGTGACCTGCGTGGGTTTTCTCCGAGATCTTCGGTTTCCTCTCACGCTCCAAAGACGTACAGGCTTGTAGGTTAATTGCCTTGGTAAATGTAAAAATTGTCCCTGGTGGGTGTAGGATAGTGTAATGTGCAGGGATCGCGGGTCGGCATGGACCCGTTGGGCCGAAGGGCCCGTTTCCATGCTGTATCTCTAAACTAAACTAAACTTATCCAGAGTCCAAACTTCACTTGTGCAATTTGTGTTGGTGCTGAGCGATGCTGTGGAATGCAGCCTGTCAACTAGATATCAATTTCATCTCGCGAGGTGAAACTAAGGTTAGACCTGTCGAGGGACTGAGCAGAATATGAATATGATTTCAATATATTTCAAATGGATATTCATTCTTCCAGAATCATTGTTTCATTAGAACACGAAAAAAGAAAATGGTTGAATATTTTGTATAATATTGGAGGGATAATTCCTCCTCTTCTTCAGATATGTTATTAAAAGATGTCATGTGAAATATTAGTATCCTTTGAAAATTTTTGGACAACATTTAAATGTTTTATGATAATGACCTACAGGTCCCCTCCGCCTTACGATATTTCGGCTTTGCGATGTTGCAAACGGCAATGTCCCATAGCAAACCGCCGCTCGCTTCCGGCCACGTGATCACGTGTATTCAATGCATTTCGACTTGCGATATTTTCAACCCAGCTCTCTGAACATTGAATTCTCTAATTTGAAGTGCCTTTTACTTCTCCCTCCCCCCCCCCCCCCTTTGCCCCCTTCCTCCACTCTAGTCATTCTACCAGTTCCACAATTATCCATGGTTTTTTTTCTCTTGCGATCGCACCATCTCCAACCAACATGGGCTTACCAGGGACCACCCTTCCTGGGGTCATTTGTGGTCCTGGGCTATTCTCGACTCCCATTCTTCACCTCATCCTCCCTTCCACCCACTGCTTTCAGTCTGAACAAGGGTCCAGACCCAAAATGCCACCCATCCTTTTACTAAATAGATGACGTTTGACCTGCTGAGTTATTCCAGCACTTTTTTTGTCTCTCTTTGGTATAAACCAGCATCTGCAGTTCCTTTTTTCTGCAAGGGATCAAAGGTGTCCGGAGGGCTAGAGTTGATGTGATGATCAGCCTCCAGAAGCACTTGGTGATGGTGGATGTCAGAATGACTGGACTGACATCATTCAGGCACATTATCCTGTTTTTCTTTGACACCAGCATCATGGTGGTCTTCTATAAGCAGATAGGAACTTCAAATTGTAGACAGAAGCGGTTAAATATGTCTGCAAATATTCCCTCCACTATTGCGTGCAGATTCTGAGGACATGGTCAAGGACTGTATCCAGGAAAATTGCTTTTGATTTTATCAAAATTATTTATTCAAATATTAAAATAATATATACAATACTATAAAACCAAAACAGAACCCACCACCATAATACAAGACAATAGACAATAGGTGCAGGAGAAGGCCATTCGGCCCTTCGAGCCAGCACCACCATTCAATGTGATCATGGATCAAGACAAACAATAAACAAAGACTGAAGAAGGGTCTCGACCCGAAACGTCACCCATTCCTTCTCTCCCGAGATGCTGCCTGACCCGCTGAGTTACCCCAGCATCTTGTGTTTACCTTCACTTCAAAATTACCTCTGCTGATAAAGCTTCTATCTAGGCTTTCCATGTGCTTTCTATTGAAGGAAGCTTGCAACTCCTCTTTGACCTCTGCAATATTTTGCCTTGCATTTGAACTCCCTTTTTTTCCCTCAGTATTAAAAGGTGCAAGAGGTTATGTGAAGATCTGCCAGATACAGCCATAACTGTGCCTTTTTCCCCCCCTTTATTCTGCCAATGATCCGTGTCTGTGGTCAGGTTAGTCAAAGTGTCATTTTCTGTTGGGAGTATAATGAAGTGCCATGAAGTTCTACTTTCATGGTCAATACATCACTTTTATGGATTCTGCAAGGTAAAGTGTATAAAATCTGCAACCTGCCACAGCATGTTTTCAACCAATATTATAGTAAAGGCCTCATATTGATGAAGTGCAGTTATGAAAATTCATTTAGTCCTTGGCCACTTTCAAACCAAAACATTACATCTGTCCTTGTTTGGCTGTGCTTCAAGTTTAAGCTGCCCCAGTCCAACACCTTTCAGTCACAATTTAACAATAGATCTACCTCGAAATTGTAAAAAATAAATGGCGGAGGTGAATTGTGTGGTTGTTGCGCACCCACACCAATAATCATCTCAAAAGTTTTGATCCTCGGATTAATACAGTCTGCCAAGCAGCCTCGACCCACTGCAGTTCTCCTACAGCCATAACAGGCCCTCGAATGTTGTTTTCCAATGACCCATCTAACCTTTAGATAGGGGCAGCCACGGTAGCGCAGCGGTAGAGTTGCTGCCTTACAGCGAATGCAGCGCCGGAGACCCGGGTTCGATCCCGACTGCGGGCGCCATCTGTACGGAGTTTGTACGTTCTCCCCGTGACCTGCGTGGGTTTTCTCCGAGATCTTCGGTTTCCTCCCACACTCTAAAGACGTACAGGTTTGTAGGTTAATTGGCTGGGTAAATGTAAAAATTGTCATCTAGTGGGTGTAGGATAGTGTTAATGTGCGGGGATCGCCGGTGGGCCGAAAGGGCCTGTTTCCGCGCTGTATCTCTAATCTAAACTAAACTAAACTAAAAATGTATCCCTTCACTAAAACCTAAAGCAACACCATTTATTTTGTTTCTGTGTGTGGATATCTACTGAGCACAGGCTGTTTGTGATGGTTTCTTCCGTTTGCACTGTGATTACTTCTTCAGACCTGAAGAAGGGTCTCGACCCAAAACGTCACCCATTCCTTCTCTCCTGAGATGCTGCCCGACCCGCTGAGTTACTCCAGCATTTTGTGAATAAATACCTTCGATGAGAGTTTACATGGTCATTTTGGGTTTCCCTTTCTGTACAGAGAGCATGGAACCATGTAAGGCAACAATATGTTCCTTATGCACTTACCAAATACATTCATTAAAAATGAAACAAAATGTGACTTTGTGTGCAGCATTCTTCATGAAGTAAAAGGATTTGTGGTTCATGTCCTAATCCAGGCACCTAATTATTGAACTCTTGCAGATGTCCCTTCAGTCCACTTCCAAATTGAATTGAATTGAATTGATTACTTTATTGTCACTTGGGACAAGTCACAGTGAAAACCTTTGCTTGCATACCCAAGGTGTGCAAACAGTCACCACTTAGAGGGCACTTACAAAGTTGGAGGGCAACGTTGTCGGAGGTGCCAACCTTCAAATGAGTTTGGATTCTCTCATTTACCTCAGGTGAATGTCAAAGATCCCAAAGCATAATTTTGAGAAAGAATAAAGAAACCTTTCTCGACGTTAAGACAAATATATATTCCTCAATTGCTTCACTAATATATACTATTTTAGTTTAGTTTAGTTTAAGTTTAATTTAATATTAAACAGGCCCTTTCGGCCCACCGGGTCCGCGCCGACCAGCGATCCCCGCACATTAACACTATCCTACACACACTAGGGACAATTTTTACATTTACCATGCCAATTAATCAACAAACCTGTCCGTCTTTGGAGTGTGGGAGGAAACCGAAGATCTCGGAGAAAAACTACACAGGTCACGGGGAGAACGTACAAACTCCGTACAGACAGCACCCTTAGTCGGGATAGAACCCGGGTCTCCGGCGCTGCATTTGATGTAAGGCAGCAACTCTACCGCTGCGCCACCGTGCCAGTTTAAATCTGGTGACCATTATCTGGTCATTAAAACATCTGTTTTGGGAATTTGCAATGTCACTATTGTCTGTTGTGTTTCCTACATTATGTGGGTGATTGTACTTATAAAATGTTTCATTAGCTGAAAAGTGTTTTGGGGTTTTCTCAGATGGATGCAAACGGCCTAATATAAAGGCAAGTTCACACTGCATGATTGTGCCTTTATGGAAAGTAATCATATTGGTAAAGGAACAAATAGTCCTCAAAGGCTTTGTCCTGCCCTTCCTCCCTGCTAGCTTTCTCCACCCACCCCACCCATCCCCCCTCCCCCTCCCTCATCCCCCCTTCCCCTTTTGAAGGTCCCAACCTGAAACCCTGAAACATCACCTATCCATCTTCTCCAGAGATGCTGCCTGACCCACTGAGGTACTCCAGCACTTTGTATCTTTTTCTGTAAACCAGCGCCTGCAGTTCCTTGTTCCGACAGTCATCCGAGACTATGGAAATGTACTCATATGGAGATAATATTATAAAAAGTTGCCACTATGATATTGCTCTTGCAGAGGGAAAAAAATAGATGTGAGTTGTGCCAGGAGAAGATTTGTGAAAATAATACAAGTACATAAGTTAAGAAGTGGGACATGCATGGGTAGGTGAGGTTTAGAGAGGTTGGCTGGAATATTTCTATATTTAAAATGGGGAGAGGGAATTTGGCTCCAATGCTTTTGGATCATCATCTACTGGAGATTAGGGGGAAACCATGAATTCTAATGGGAACCCATGATATAGTTTTGGCTGAGCTGGAGTTTCAATAAGCTGGATCTCGGAGTGGAAATAAGGGGGATTTAAACCTTGAGAAAGGAAGGGCCTAAAAAGGGTTTTAACAGTGATGGTTGTGATTATCATGCTGTTAAATTGACATTGATTACTTGAAGTGGCAGTGATGCTGATATTACGCTGCGGTTTATTGAGCAAACAAATTGGAAGTCAATTTCGTGCCTGCAAACAGCATAATGGACTGGAAATATTGCTAGATTATTATGAGCAGCACGGTGGCGCAGCGGTAGAGTTGCTGCCTTACGGCGAATGCAACGCCGGGGACCCGGGTTCGATCCTGACTACGGGCGCCGTCTGTACGGAGTTTGTACGTTCTCCCCGTGACCTGCGTGGGTTTTCTCCGAGATCTTCGGTTTCCTCCCACACTCCAAAGACGTGCAGGCTTGTAGGTTAATTGGCTTGGTAAATGTAAAAATTGTCCCTACTGGGCACAGGATGTTGTTAATGTGCGGAGATCGCTGGTCGGCGTGGACCCGGTGGGCCGAAAGGGCCTGTTTCCCCGCACTGTATCTCTAAACCAAAGATGGCATTTGAGGAGAGGGTGTCGCATCGGGATACTACTCAGATGAATATGCATGAGCTACAAAGGCTCTGTTTGCAGGGAGACAGAAAGGGATGGACATAATGGGATAAGATTTTATATAATGGAGATAGCCAACCTTGTGAATGGAGCAGTCGACTGAGAGAAATGGGAAGGAATGGGGTGGGGTGGTGGAGAGCAGGAGCATTCAGTACATGATGTAGGTAGAACAAATTACCACAACTGTTTGTGTAGGAAGGAACTGCAAATGCTGCATGTCTGATGAAGGGTCTCGACTCAAAACGTCACCTATTCACGAGGTTAACCTCAGGTTCACAAGGTTAATCCCCTGGGATGGAGGGACTGTCATATGAGGAAAGATTGGAAAGACTGGGCTCATATTCACTGGAGTTTAGAAGGATGAGAGTGGATCTTATAGAAACATATAAAATTATAAAAGGACTGGACAAGCTGGATGCAGGAAAAATGTTCCCAATGTTGGGGGAGTCCACAACCAGGGGCCCTTTAGTCTAAGAATAAAGGGGAGGCCATTTAAAACTTTGGTGAGAAAAAACTTTTTCACCCAGTGAGTTGTGAATTTGTGGAATTCTCTGCCACAGAAGGCAGTGGAGGCCGATTCACTGGATGAATTTAAATGAGTGTTAGATAGAGCTCGAGGGGCGAGCGGAATCAAGGGATATGGGGAGAAGGCAGGCACAGGTTACTGATTGTGGATGATCAGCCATAATCACGATAAATGTCGGTGCTGGCTCGAAGGGCCAAATGGCCTCCTCCTGCACATATTTTCTATGTTTCTATGTTTCTATTCCATTTCTCCAGAGATGCTGTCTGACCCACTGAGATACTCCAGCTTTTTGTGTCTGTCTACAACTGTTTGCTGGCTGTGGACAAGATGGAAGTTAAACTCACATTCGAACTAAAAGCAAAAATGTCTGCCTTTCCTTTTGAAGGCAGCACGATATCCAAATGGCTGTTTATGCAGCTTCCATGTCTTCATCTCCATGGTTGCTTCAAAGGCATCCTCAGTCCTGATTCACCATCATGCTTTGTTACGTCAGAGACAACAGCGTGTTTACATTAAGGTCTGTTTTGAATTCAAAAAGTGTGCCTCGACTTGATTCACAAGGAAGAACCACTCTAATACTGCAAATGATGCAGACTATGCCGCTGAGTTTTATTTACGATAGCCTGTGTGGAAATCATTTGGAGGTGATTCAGAACTTCATTAAGAAATCTCTTGGCAGGCAAAAAGCATGGGTGTCCATTTGGATATTAAGTTGGCTGCCTCATGGAATTATGACCAAGAATGCAAGCATATCAGGAAATTGATTGTATTAGTTCCTGCACAAATAGATTTTCCTACCCTTATCAGATTTTATGATTTATAGTCTAATAAAGAGGACAATGATGTTAGTTTGCCTGCATTGTAGATCGAATACTGCTTACAATAATACCTTTAGATACAAAAAAATTAAATGTCTCTATTTAATTTTTTGCAACCATATTGAAGTATGAATAATGCGACTCCCAATAAGATTAAAGAAAGTTGCATTTGTGGCACAATGTTAATGTACAAACAGAAAATGTTTGCGCATGGACGGATTATAGTTCTGCCTTCAGCACAAACCTGGAGGGCCAGCATTGTACCCTGGTTTCGACTAAATCTGTTCAATCTCAGCCAAGGCATGGGTGGTACAGTAGAATTGGTCAGAGTCTCGGAGTCAATACCACTTCTTTGTATGGATATTATGTGAATGGACATAGAACTGGGGTACATGGAACGGTGGTGCAGCGGTAGACAATAGACAATAGACAATAGGTGCAGGAGGAGGCTATTCGGCCCTTCGAGCCAGCACCGCCATTCAATGTGATCATGGCTGATCATTCTCAATCAGTACCCCGTTCCTGCCTTCTCCCCATACCCCCTGACTCCACTATCCTTAAGAGCTCTATCTAGCTCTCTCTTGAATGTATTCAGAGAATTGGCCTCCATTGCCTTCTGAGGCAGAGAATTCCACTCTGAGGCAGAGGTAGAGTTGGTGCCTCACAGCGAATGCAGCGCCGGAGACCCGGGTTCGATCCCGACTACGGGAGCTGTCTGTAAGGAGTTTGTACGTTCTCCCCGCGACCTGCGTGGGTTTTCTCCAAAGAGGTACAGGTTTGTCGGTTAATTGGCTGGGCAAATGTAAAAATGTTCCTAGTGGGTATAGGATAGTGTTAATGTGCGGGGATCGCTGGTCTGCGCGGACCCGGTGGGCCGAAAGGGCCTGTTTTCGCGCTGTATCTCTAAACTAAACTAAACTGCATTGACCTCTGCTGCACTCCAAATGATCCTTTGTCCAGCTCCCAAAAGCAGGTGTAGGCAATAGATTTAAAATAAAGCATTTGGTCTGCACTGTGAAGTTGAGTTTTGTTGCTTTTACTCACCACATTCTGTTACTTTAGGTACTGCTAAGACTATTGCTTTTTAGTAAGAGTTTATAATTTGTACAGAAAATTGCAGTAAACTGCTTTGGACAAGAAAACAATACATTTCCATCAAATGTAGTAAATGGGACAGATTGTGAACATTTGATATGAACTCCAAGATAAGTGAACACTTTATTTAATCAACTTGCATAGGTTAGTTGTATTAAATCAATATCTGCATTAGCAGCCTATTCCTGAATTGAACCGTAGATTTGCAGATCTTAATTTCAATCATTCTTCATTCCAACCCCACTCTGATGGTCAGGATAATGATTAAAACATCAGGATTGAGTACATTGCAAAAACACCTTCCATTTTCCACCACCAATTTAATTCCATAAGTTCCAATAGACAATAGACAATAGGTGCAGGAGGAGGCCATTCGGCCCTTCGAGCCAACACCGCCATTCAATGTGATCATGGCTGATCATTCTCAATCAGTACCCCGTTCCTGCCTTCTCCCCATACCCCCTGTTTCCGTTATCCTTAAGAGCTCTATCTAGCTCTCTCTTGAATGCATTCAGAGAATTGGCCTCCACTGCCTTCTGAGGCAGAGAATTCCACAGATTTATAACTCTCTGACTGAAAAAGTTTTTCCTCATCTCAGTTCTAAATGGCCTACCCCGTATTCTTAAACTGTGGCCCCTGGTTCTGGACTCCCCCAACATTGGGAACATGTTTCTTGCCTCTAACGTGTCCAACGCCTTAATAATCTTATACGTTTCGATAAGATCTCCTCTCATCCTTCTAAATTCCAGTGTATACAAGCCTAGTCGATCCAGTCTTTCAACATATGATAGTCCCGCCATTCCGGGAATTAACCTAGTAAACCTACGCTGCACCCCCTCAATACCTCAATAGCAAGAATATCCTTCCTCAAATTTGGAGACCAAAACTGCACACAGTACTCCAGGTGCGGTCTCACTAGGACCCTGTACAACTGCAGAGATTCCGATCAACTTTAATCATTCCTTGTGAGCAATACGGGAGCAGAAGTCCATCCCTTGGTCCCCATTATTAGGTTTGTGACCATCTCTAACGTACAAACTTTGAACTTCCCCGATAGTCTTTCCAGTGGATGTTAGGAGGAAATCAGCCCAAATTAATGAAATGATGCTCTGAGATGTCTCAGCAGTTGAGGCTTGTTTTTCTTGTATACGATCTGCAATTTGTCACACGAATTTTATGCATTTAAGGAATAAGTAATGTGATTATAATAATTTCTAACGCTTATCATTGTGGGCAGGGCGGTTAACTGATTGGTTGGTGCCCCAGGTGTGAATGGTTGTCATCATTGAACGTTAGAATTAATTCACAATATTTCTAAATTGCTGGCTTCTCATTATACAAAGGCGAATGTTGGTGTAGAAAGTAATGTTCTGGCAAAACTCAGCAGCCCAAGCTACCATCAGTGGAGTGAAAAGGACAGACGATGTTTCATGTCTGGACCCCGATGGTGCTTGTCGGTACAGGAGAACGAAAGACACGACTGCTGAATAATTCAGTTATGCTGCACTTCATTTGTGGATGCTAATCATGCGAAAATTGATATATCCAAAAGTCAAATGTAATTCTGCTCATTTCTGCTTTGTATGGTGCCATTCCATGAACTCAATGTTTTCCAAAGTGACCCAGTCTTTGGGTGCCTCAGCCAAATACCATTACTCATTCTGCTCCAATGCAATTTATTGGAATGCTCTCTGCAGATGTTCCAGTCTGTTCCTGTCAATTTGGCTTGGGACAGTCCCCCCTTAAAATTACTCACTCAAGAGGTTTATTTCAGATTTCCCCCCTTCATGCCCAACTACTGACTCAATGATCTGCATACCCCCACCCTCACCCCTTCTCTTCTCATCCACGCCCCCACCAGTTACCCCATCCTCATACCTCGACCTTCTCACTGGGGATGTCCCATACCACCTCTGCAGATGGTAGATACAAAATGCTGGAGTAACTCAGCGGGTCAGGCAGCATCTCAGGAGTGAAGGAAGAATGGGTGATGTTTCGGGTCGAGACCCATCTTCAGACTGACCCTCTGTAGATGGGTCATTGCGAGCCTCAGAGTCAGACGTCAGCAACATCCAGTTGCAGTGACAGAACTCCTTCCAATGCACGAGTCCCTGGATCTTGACGTCTTAGGGCACAAAGGAATTTGGAAGTGGCAAATTAAGGATCAATACTGTCATTGATGCGTGTTTAACAATCCAATGGACAGATGCAGGCAAGGATTCATTGGATTATAACAAGCAATGTGTAAAGTATCCGGATGAAAATTGATCAAATCAGATGCCTAAATAGGATATCCTAGTAGCCTTCAATCAGGCAGGATATTAACTGGTACCTCCACCAAATCAACCAAGCTTTCGTAATACTTGTGAACATCATTATCACCACACCCTGGCCACTCCCTCTTCTCCCCTCTCCCATCAGTCAAAAGGTATAGATGTGTGAAAACGCACACCTCCAGATTCAGGGACAGTTTCTTCCCAGCTGCTATCAGGCAACTGAACCATCCTACCACAACCAGAGATCAGTGCTGAACTACCATCTACCTCTTTGGTATTGATTCACAAAATGCTGGAGTAACTCAGCAGGTCAGGCAGCATCTCAGGAGAGAAGGAATGGGTGACGTTTCGGGTCGAGACCCTTCTTCATACTGAAGAAGGGTGTCGACCCGAAACGTCACCCATTCCTTCTCTCCTGAGATGCTGCCTGACCTGCTGAGTTACTCCAGCATTTTGTGAAATAAATACCTTCTATTTGTACCAGCATCTGCAGTTATTTTCTTATCTACCTCTTTGGTGATCCTTGGACTATCCTTGATCAGACTTTGCTGGCTTTACCTTGCACTAAACGTTACTCCCTTATGTCTGAAGAAGGGTCTCAACCCGAAACGTCACCCATTCCTTCTCTCCTGAGATGCTGCCTGACCCGCTGAGTTACTCCAGCATTTTGTGAAATAAATACCTTCGATTTGTACCAGCATCTGCAGTTATTTTCTTACACATTCCCTTATCAAGTATCTATTGCACTGTAAATGGCTCGATTGTAATCATGCATTGTCTTTCTGCTGACTGGTTAGCACGCAACAAAAAGCTTTTCTCTGTACCTCGGTACACGTAACAATAAACTACACTGAACTGAAGTCCTTCCCAGCTTATAAATTCCTGACTAGTGTTCAGCCTGTACACGTGAACTAATGTGTGGGAGATTGGGATGGATTTGCTGGCTGCTCGGGGGCTGAAGGCATCTTTTTGTGGGAATTAGGTTCATGGCTTCATTTCCGACTTGTGAAACTTTTCAATTTATGAATAGTTGGCAGCGACAGAACCCCTGGAGTAACCTGGGAAGCACCTGTACATTGGGTTCAGATGAGCAAGGTTTGAAATCTTGATCGTCACATTTTCGCATGCTCTCATATACCAAACATTGCATCATTACGAGTGAATAAAGTTCTTAAAATGATCAAGAAATGTTTAAGGCAGAATGGTGTTACTGAGTGTTAAGTGCAGATAAATCTACAATACTTGGGATAAAGGAACCAGTCTCTGAATGACAGGGGACCCAAGTGGGGAAAACAATTGCAAATGCACTGCTGGAAGGGAAGCGAAAGGGACAGAGTGATACAAATGGATGTCCACTTGAGTCCACAAAAGAGAATTGGTACACGATTTAAAAAAACAAACAAAAGTATGGCCTTTCTAAATAAAAAGGACAATGTATCTGCTGCTGATTGGATTTCCTTCAGTGACAAAGAAAACTAATAGCAAGAGACTGCAAGAAGTCTTGCAATGTATCCATGTGTGTGTCTGTAACACAACACAGGCCCGAATCTGTAACAAATTTACAGATTTAGATTTAGATTTAGATTTAGATTTAGAGATGCAGCGCGGAAACAGGCCCTTTGGCCCACCGAGTCCGCGCCGCCCAGCGATCCCCGCACATTAACACTATCCTACACCCACCAGGGACAATTTTTACATTTTACCCAGCCAATTAACCTACAAACCTGTACTTCTTTGGAGTTTGGGAAGAAACCGAAGATCTCGGAGAAAACCCACGCAGGTCACGGGGAGAACGTACAAACTTCGTACAGACGGCGCCCGTAGTCAGGATTGAACCCGAGTCTCCGGCGCTGCATTCGCTGTAAGGCAGCAACTCTACCGCTGCACCACCTGTGCCAGATCACGGTTGACCACTGGCAAATTTCCTGAAATTCTAAAGGACATTGTTTTATAAATGTGAACAGTCACAGAAAGGGACGAATCAAAAAATGATGTGGCAATTTTTAAAATAACTGTTACCAGGGAGTTCTGCAAACACTGTAATAAACTTATTGTCAGAACATGGAATCTCCACTCTCCCCATCCATCCCTTTGCTGCGTTTATTCGGCATGCTGCAATAGACACGCTGAACAAATTGGTTATTCTGCAATAATCGCATCTGTACTGCAGAAGTAACAACTACTATATTGAATGGTATGAGCTATTCGTGATTATTCAAGACTAAACAGGAGGGAGCATCTTCTGTACTGGAGACATGTACTCTAATCGCAGAAACCATAACAGAGTAGTCAACTAAAACAAATGCGTAGTCCAACAAGTAACTTCACATGGAGATGCCAGTTCTGGTGCTAAATAATCAGCATAAATGATGTCTTTATGCAGCACACAGAAATGGGTATTTTCTGAAAATTAGCATCCTGAACAGATAAAGAAGATGGCAGCAGGTAGATTTTTAGACTGATGGGAAATTAGTGCCCTCTACAGGCAATGTGGAAGCCTGTTGGTCCACATTATTATCTCAAGCAGAAAAAAACCAATGGAACTACTAATTGTGGTCACAGTAATTTATGTGCAGAAAATACAGTAACTTGGGAAAGACATGACTGCGGAAATCTGTATTTGCTGCTCAGTACGTTTGTACATTGCACTAAAGTAGCATCCCGATCTGCAGTTCTTGAGCTGAATCCCAGATATGGAACGAACCTGCAGTCCGGTACAATTCAGTCTCAGCGCTCTCTTTATCAAGTTGACGTCACGGTGGCGCAGCGGTAGAGTTGCTGCCTTACAGCGAATGCAGCGCCGGAGACTCAGGTTCGATCCCGACTACGGGCGCCGTCTGTACGGAGTTTGTACGTTCTCCCCGTGACCTGCGTGGGTTTTCTCCGAGATCTTTGGTTTCCTCCCACACTCCAAAGACGTACAGGTATGTAGGTTAATTGACTGGGTACAAATTGTCCCTAGTGGGTGTAGGATAGTGTTAATGTGCGGGAATCGCTGGGCGGCGCGGACTCGGTGGGCCGAAGGGCCTGTTTCCTTGCTGTATCTCTAAATCTAAATCTAAATCTAATTACAACCAAACAAGTTGGCAATGAAAATGAAGCTTTAGAAATCTTATTCCTTCAGGTTTTAAGATGTGCAGGGTTTCTTTAAATAAATTAAAGTATACATCGCTTTTTCCTCTTTCAATCCAACCTGTAATTTCACTTCCTTTCATTTTCTGTAAGTGACTTGT
The DNA here is from genome assembly GCF_053455715.1 of Rhinoraja longicauda. Classification (NCBI taxonomy): domain Eukaryota; kingdom Metazoa; phylum Chordata; class Chondrichthyes; order Rajiformes; family Arhynchobatidae; genus Rhinoraja; species Rhinoraja longicauda. The sequence goes on from NC_135956.1 coordinate 4,352,212, forward strand.
TTGAATGGGTGTTTTAATGTGCACCGTTTAGTGCGGAATGCTGAATATTAGTCTTGCTGAAGGAGAATTCTCTTGCCAGTCGTGCCACAAATCTTCTGCTGGAAGAAAGGTGTAGTTTCGTATCCTACCATTTTGCACTCTGTCATTTAAATTTCATGGAGAATAAATGGGTAAAGTCAACAGAATAGCAGCAAGTCTGGCAGTTACCTGTCAATGAACATGTTAGGTTGATGACCAATTGCCCACCGGTAAATGTGTGATTTCAACTTTTATTGTTCTGACGATCCCAGACCTTTTCTTTTGTTCTCCTTCCCTCTTCATCTTACCCTGCGATTTAAAACTTATTTCCTCTTACTCCCAATTCTGGGGATGGTCATTAAGCTGCAAGGTTGCATTTCAGAATGCACAGATGCAGCCTGACCTACTGAATAGTCTCCCTGGTTTCCAGTTTTATTTTGCATCGCCATCATTTCCCAATGTTGGGGGAGTCCAGAACAAGGGGCCACAGTTTAAGAATAAGGGGTAGGCCATTTAGAACTGAGATGAGGAAAAACTTTTTCAGTCAGAGAGTTGTGAATCTGTGGAATTCTCTGCCTCAGAAGGCAGTGGAGGCCAATTCTCTGAATGCATTCAAGAGAGAGCTATATAGAGCTCTTAAGGATAGCGGAGTCAGGGGGTACGGGGAGAAGGCTGGAACGGGATACTGATTGAGAATGATCAGCCATGATAACATTGAATGGCGGTGCTGGCTCGAAGGGCCGAATGGCCTCCTCCTGCACCTATTGTCTATTGTCTATTGTCATTGGCAATATTATTTTTTCACTAACAGCAGTAAATTCTGGAAAAATATAGTCCTAGACCAAAATGTTCCACATCAGCTGACAATTTGGGAAATATGATTGTTTGCCTCAAGATAAAAGTGAGGTTCTCCACTTTGGTGGCAAGAACAAGAAGGCAGATTATTATCTGAATGGCGTCAGATTAGGAAAAGGGGGAGTGCAACAAGACCTGGGTGTCCTAGTGCATCAGTCACTGAAAGTAAGCGTGCAGATATAACAGGCAGTGAAGAAATCTAATGGCATGTTGGTCTTCATAACAAGAGGATTTTAGTTTAGAAGCAAAGAGGTCCTTCTGCAGTTGTACAGGGCCCTGGTGAGACCACACCTGTAGTATTGTGTGCAGTTTGGTCTCCTAATTTGAGAAAGGACATTCTTGCTATTGAGGAAGTGCAGCGTAGGTTCACAAGGTTAATTCCCGGGATGACAGGACTGTCATATGATGAAAGAATGGAACGACTAGGCTTATATTCATTGGAATTTAGAAGGATGAGAGGGGATCTTATAGAAACAGATAAAATTCTTCAGGGATTGGACATGCTAGATGCAGGAAACATGTTCCCGATGTTGGGGTAGTCCAGAATCAGGGGCCACCGTTTAAGAATAAGGGGTAGGCCATTTAGAACTGAGATGAGAAAAAACTGTTTCACCCAGGGAGTTGTGAAACTTGTGGAATTCTCTGCCTCAGAAGGCAGTGAAGGCCGATTCACTGGATGCATTCAAAAGAGAATTAGGTATAGCTCTTCGGGCCAACGGAATCAAGGGATATGGGGAGAAGGCAGGAACGGGGTACTGATTGTGGATGATCAGCCATGATCACATTGAATGGCGGTGCTGGCTCAAAGGGCCGAATGGCCTACTTCTGCACCTTTTTTCTATGTATCTATGTATTTATGTAAGATTGTTTGCAATGCATAATTTTGAATGTAGACCAATACATCTACATATAGTTGGAACTTTTTATCTTGAAACATTTACTTGAACAATGTCTATTCTTCCCTCTGTGGAATGAACAAATTATTCCTTACTAAATTAATTTTTCCTGCATTTATACATAGCAAAAGTAAAGATATTACTTGCCATGCATTGATAAATTGTATGGATGAATTTAAGTCTATTCAATAATAGGGAATAAATTAGGAGGAATATATCAGAAATAAATTTAGATGGATGCATGTTTAAAGAGCATCAATTGATCAATAAAAGTCCTGACGAAACGACAATTACATTTATTAGTTTTAAAATTAATACCACCAAGATATTGATTTTGCCGAGAATTAACCCAGATTACCACGAGAGAAAAAGGCAGTATGTTCTTGGTAAACTGACCATGTGGACCTTTGATTCTGTAATGAACCCTAAAGTTTTAGAGAAACACAAACATTTAACAAGGATTTAGCTGGTTTTGTTCTCATATTACTGACTAATTAGAAGATCCGTTCCTATTTAAAGCTGGGCATAAATTGCATTATTATCTGTGAAATGTGCACTGTGGTGTGCCAAATGTTTCTTACAATGTTAAATTCTCCGGTTCATTCCGGCTCCAACCCTATTTTGTGCTTAAATAATCACGAACAGAATATTTCTGGTTTCTTAAACTAACAGTTGAACTTTGTGCTGAAGAAGGGTCTCGACCTAAAACGTCACCCACTCTCTCTATCCAGAGATGCTGCCTGCCCCGCTGAGTTTCTCCAGCATTTTTTTGGTGTCACCAGCATCTGCAGTTCCTTCCTACACAGAAGATCTTTGTTTTCTGCCTGATTTGTCTCTCAATTTCACTTATCCTGTGTAAATGGCAATTTATCTTCTTGTGGCGCCACCTAGGGGTTGATGCAGTAAACCAAGCGTCGTGAATCAAACGGGCTTTATTAACGAAACAGTGGTTGAACACAAGCGCGCTCAGTTAGGAGAACAGTTAGGTGCTAGTTGCTGTTGAGAGGAGCACCACACGTCTGTTCACTCGAGAGCACCAGCTGGGCTTCTCTGTCCAACTGTCAACTGTCATCTCCAACTGTCAACTGTCATCTCTCTTTCATGCGATCGTTCCAGATCTGGTGACGACGGCTCGATCAGTCAGTGGCTTGACCCCTAGGTGGCGCCACAATCTGCTGATAACAAATATGGGGCCTACGGTTTCTCAGATCTGTGCATGGCGATATCCCACTTGCACATTATGGTTAGATGTAATGGAAGGCTGGATAGTGTAACTGATGTCCGAAAGAAAATCTTCCAAAATGATTTTTTTAAATGGATACTAGTATTGCTGTTGACATGGCCACACTTGTGTTGGTGTATTGGCTGAGCAAGTTCAGTAATAAATTCTTGTTTAAGTTAACTCATCTGAAGACAGATTTAATGGCCTGTCCTCACTTAACAAGGAACCACAGATGTTATTTTGGGCTTTATCGATTTGAGTACAAATGGGAATCAAAAAAGTGTAAATCACCGAGGCACAAATTTATTCATTTCACACATTTTCTGAACCTGTCGAATTCCAATCTTCTCTGCTCTACTTTGTCAATTCTTTATTCTCGCCTGTGGGAACCACAATTCATCACAAAGTAATCCTAAGTGCATTATTTACCGTCCAGCGTTTAGATGGAGACAAAAAATCAATAGGAGTCAATAAAATCATGTAAAATATGGCAACAAGTTTTTGAGTACATTTTAAGATATGCGGGGAAAAAAATTGCGGTTTGGTTCAGAATTGCTGCTGGACTCTGATCAGCAACAATCACAGTGGAGGTAAATCATATGAGGTGCAAAGTTATGAACCGAAAGAGATGCTTGGGGTAATCGGAAATCACCAAACATAGAAATATAGAAACATAGAAAATAGGTGCAGGAGGAGGCCATTCGGCCCTTTGAGCCAGCACCGCCATTCATTGTGATCATGGCTGACCGTCCACAATCAATAACCGTGCCTGCCTTCTCCCAATATCCCTTGATTCCACTAGCCCCTTGAGCTCTATCTAACTCTCTCTTAAGTCTATCCAGTGATTTGGCCTTCACTGCCCTCTGTGGCAGAGAATTCCACAAATTCACAACTCTCTGGGTGAACTTTTGGGAACTTGATTTTTGCACTATTGAGTAGACTGCTAATCCAAATTTCAATTGGGGAGAGTGTTATTAGAAGGAGCAGCCACGATTGGAAATAATAAAATACTGTTGGATACTGCTCCAACTTCATGGTGCTTGGAAATAGCAAACTGAAAAATATCACAAAATTAAAGTTACTGATCTTTACAAGAATAAAAGGAGACGCAATGGCTTTTGAGTTTCGTGGGGCAAGAGGAATCCTGAGGGCTCATTGAAGTTTACAGATGGTTCCAGTCCTCGCGAGCAAAGCGCAGGGGATGCCAGGAGCAGCAGTATTAAACAAGCTCAATGCATCGAGCTCCAGAAAGGAATTCAACGCAACTGGGCACTGAAAGAAGACACCTGCAAGGGAGAGCAGAGTGGTGATCAGCAGTCACAAGTAACATAGAAATCACCAGGAATTTGAGGGAGAGAGGGGAAGTCCCCAGTGACCAGAAAGAAAAATAATTCAAAGTGCTGGAGGCCATGGTTTCAGGAATTCCTCTGTGCTGTGTAGTCAAGTCAAGTCAACTCAAGTCAAATTTATTTGTAACATACACATACACGATGTGCAGTGAAATGAAAGTGGCAATGCCTGCGGGTTGTGCACAAAAAAGAATTACAGTTACAGCATATAAATATAGTTAATAAGTTACTATTAGTGTCGACAAAAATTTAGTCTCTGGGGTTATAAAAGTTGACAGTCCTGATGGCCTGTGGGAAGAAGCTCCGTCTCATCCTCTCCGTTTTCACAGCGTGACAGCGGAGGCGTTTGCCTGACCGTAGCAGCTGGAACAGTCCGTTATTGGGGTGGCAGGGGTCCCTCATGATCTTGCTTGCTCTGGATCTGCACCTCCTGATGTATAGGTCCTGCAGGGGGATGAGTATAGTTCCCATGGTGCGTTCGGCCAAACGCACTACTCTCTGCAGGGCCATCCTGTCCTGAGCAGAGCTGTTCCCAAACCAGACTGTAATGTTGCCGGACAGGATGCTCTCTACAGCCCCAGAGTAGAAGCAATGAAGGATCCTCAGAGACACTCTGAATTTCCTCAATTGTCTAAGGTGGTAAAGGCGCTGCTTAGCCTTACCCACCAGTGCGGCAATGTGCGTTGCCCACGTCAGATCCTCTGAGATGCGGACTCCCAAGTATTTAAAACTGCTCACCCTATCCACAGTAGACCCATCTATCTCCAGTGGCGTGTACGTCCTTGGATGTTTAGCCCTTCTGAAGTCCACAATCAGCTCCTTTGTTTTAGTGACATTCAAGAGGAGGCTATTGTCCTGACACCAGAGTGCCAGATCAGCCACCTCCTCCCGGTCGGCCTTCTCATCGTTGTTGGAGATCCGGCCCACCACCACAGTGTCATCAGCAAACTTGATGATGGAGTTTGAGCTGAACCTGGCCCCACAGTCATGTGTGTACAGGGAGTACAGTAGGGGGCTAAGGACGCAGCCCTGGGGGGGATCCTGTGTTCAGGGTGAGGGAGCTAGATGTGTGTTCCCCCATCCTGACCACTTGGGGCCTGGCAGTGAGAAAGTCCAGGACCCAGGCACACAGAGGGGTGCTAAGCCCCAGTTCCAGAAGCTTCTCAACCAGTCTGCTGGGGACTATTGTGTTGAATGCTGAACTAAAGTCAATGAACAGCATCCTTACATAGCCCCCCTGGTTGTCCAGATGAGAGAGAGCGGTGTGTAGAACCTGGGAGACCGCATCATCCGTGGACCTGTTCGGATGGTATGCGAACTGTAGTGGGTCCATGTTGCGAGGAAGGAGGGCGCAGATGTGCTTCTTGACTAGCCTCTCAAAGCATTTCATGACAACCGAGGTGAGGGCCACCGGTTGGTAGTCATTTAAACACGCTGGAGAGGCATTCTTTGGCACCGGTACAATGATGGATCTTTTGAAGCATGCAGGGACCACGGACTTTGCCAAGGAGAGGTTGAATATTGTGGTGAGCACTGGAGCAAGCTGAGTAGCACAAGACTTTAGTACTCGCCCAGATATACCATCTGGACCTCCAGCTTTCCTCGTGTTCACACGCGTCAGAGCCCACCTCACCTCATGCTCGGACACCGAGAATGTGTGCACATCCCCAGCGGTGGATTCCCCTCCAGCCTCGCTAGCCAGCGCCCCCTCGGTGCTGTTTTTAGACGGCGAGCTGGTGGTGTTACCCGTCTCAAACCGTGCGTAAAAAGAGTTCAGGTCATCAGCTAAGGAGGAGCCGGCACTTCCGGTTGAGGGGGTGCTGGACCTGTAGCTAGTTATAGTCCGTAGCCCCTGCCAAAGGCGCCTGGTGTCCTGCTGCTCCATCTGTGACTCCATCTTGTCCCGGTACCTCCTTTTTGCATCCTTCACTGCCCTTCGCAGTCGGTAGGACTCTCCCTTGTAGTGGTCCATGTTGCCGGATGCCAGGCCGGAGTTGTAAGCAGCGATGCGAGCAATCAAGGCCACGCGAATAGACCTGTCCACCCAGGGTTTTTGGTTAGGGAAGATACTGACCCTTACCGTGGGGATGATGGTATCGGCTATTGTGGCAATGAAGTCCGTAACCGCTTCCGCAAACTCATTTACGTCTCTGGAACTTGCTTGGAACATGTTCCAGTCGACTTCGCTCAGTGCATCTTGCAGCATGGCCTCTGAATGGTCAGCCCACCGCTTTACATCCCTCGTCACTGTCGCTTCCCGTACTATCCGTTGTTTGTACTCCGGCAGCAGGAAAATGGCAGCGTGGTCAGATTTTCCAAAAGGAGGGAGAGAAACGGCCTTGTAGCCTTTCCTGAACGGCGTGTAGCAGTGGTCCAAAGTTCTTTCCCCCCTGGTGACACACGTGATGTATTGGTAGAAGTTGGGCATGACCTTTTTGAGATTTCCCCTATTGAAGTCTCCAGCCACCAGCACAGCCGCATCAGGGTTCTTGTTTTGGTGTTGACACAACACATCGTGTAGGGTGGACAGTGCCACGTCGGTGTCCGCATGCGGTGGGATATAGACTGCTGTGATGATCACCAAGCTGAACTCCTGGGGTAGGTAGAATGGTCGGCATGAGATAGTACCAACCATTCTTGGTTGTTCATTTTTAACCTTGTGCCAGAAATCCAGAAAAAATCTAGCTTTAGATTTATTTTTTAGAGATACAGCGCGGAAACAGGCCCTTCGGCTCACCGAGTCCGCGCCGCCCAGCGATCCCCGCACATTAACACTATCCTACACACACTAGGGACAATTTTTACATTTACCCAGTCAATTAACCTACAAACCTGTACGTCTATGGAGTGTGGGAGGAAACCGAAGATCTCGGAGAAAACCCACGCAGGTCACAGGGAGAACGCACAAACTCCGTACAGACGGCGCCCGTAGTCACCTGAGTCTCCGGTGCTGCAATCGCTGTAAGGCAGCAACTCTACCGCTGTGCCACCGTGCTGCCCTTTGTAATTGGCATGTAGCAATTTGAACAATATCATTCTCAGGCAGTGGTGTGTTCTGGCACGGGGCAAAACTAAACAAAACTAACCAGGTTTGCATAAGGTTGGATCAGGTTGCGTGCCCTGATGGCTAGACTAGTTCAGGTACTGGACTGTCTGGGAAGAATGACTCCTCTCACAATCCCTGAAGTCTTTCCATTATTCAGAAGGCACATGGCAGAAATCTGATGGTATACTCTCCATTGAGTAAGTTGAACTTCAATAATAAGCCTGAATAAGTTCAACTTTAGTATCACTCAAGGAGCTATGTTTGCCCGTGGGAATGGCGGGGTGGGGGTGGGGGGGGGGGGGGGGTAGGGGCTTGGGAGGTAAAGCCCAGGACTGGCACCCAATTCACCTTATTAAACATTTGCTACTCTGATAAATGGCACCCAGTGACCCTGATGAGTCCCTCCACTGAAGCATACCGCCTTCAACAACACTTTCCTTACTTGGGTCTTTCACCATTTGGAAAGACCAAAGTTGACAGACACACAGGATCTCCTCAATCCACTCCAAGTCATGCACAGCCCTAATGTGGAAATGTACAGTATTGTGGCGCCACCTGGGGGTCAAGCCACTTACTGATCGAACTGTTGTCACCAGAACTGGAACGATCACATGACAGGGAGATGACAGTTGACAGTTGGACATGAGAGTTGACAGTTGACAGTTGGAGATGAGAAGCTCAGCTGGAGCCCATGAGTGGACAGACGTGTGATGCTCCTCTCAACAACAACAAGCACCTAACTGTTCTCCTAACTCAGCGCGCTTGTGTTCAACCACTGTTTCGTTAATAAAACCCGTTTGAATCACAATGCTTGGCTTACTACAGTATCACCAATCTTCCAATGTCATAATGCCAGAATCTTGAAATTCCCTTCCAATCAGCCTTGTGAGAGCATTTTAATTTCTAAAGCTGCCATAGTTCAAGAAGATGACTCTTTTCTTAAGGTCAATTAAGATGGTCAATAATTGTTGGTCGTGCCAGCAATGTCCACGTCCTATGAATTAATAACTAGAACAAATTAAAACGGTGACAGAAAATAATTTTGATAAGGAGGTTAATTGGCTGGGTAAATGTAAAAATTGTCCCTAGTGGGTGTAGGATAGTGTTAATGTACGGGGATCACTGGGCGGCACGGACTTGGAGGGCCGAAAAGGCCTGTTTCCGGCTGTAGATATATGATATGATATGATGATACTGCAAGGTATGTTGGCAAAGGTTAAATCACATGGGATCCAGGATATGGCAGCCAACTGGATACAATATTGGCTTGGTGGAGGAGTAGTCATATCATTTTTCAAATTGGAGGTATGTGATCCCTGGTGTGCTGCAGGGATCAGAGTTGGTCACCCTGTTGATTGCCGTGTACGTTAACAATTTGGATGAGAATGTGGTGGACAGTGAAGAAGGTTGTTTAATGTCTTGCGACAGGAACCCAGATTCACCGGGAAAGTGGGCAAAAGAACAGCAGATGCAATTTAACTCGGACAAGTGTTCAATGACACATTTTGGGAAGTTAAGCCATGGGAAGACTTGCACAATGAATGATAGGGCCTGGAATGTGTAGAACAGAGAGCCCTGGGGGTCCAAGTACATGGTCCCCTGAAAATGGTGACACAGGTAGACAAGGTGTATTGCCTACTCTCCTTCTTTGGACAGGGCATGAAATACCAAAGTTGGGATGCTACATTACAGCGAAACAAGATATTGATAAGACCACACCTGGAATATTGTGCGCAGTTTTGATCACCGCACTATTAGAAAGAAGTGATTAAGATAGAGAAGGTGAAGACACGATTCCCAAGGATAGTGTTGGGATTGTAGGGCTTCCATTATACAGAGACACTACATAGGCTTGGTCTTTCTTCGCTGGAGCGAGGGAGGTTGTGGAGCGACCTCAAAGAGGTACATAAAATCAAAAGAAGATGCATAGAAATAGGTGGATGCTCAGCCTTTTCCCCAGCCGAGAGGCATCTAATACTAGCGGGCATAAGTGTAAGGTGAGCTGGAAATCCGTAAATGCCGAGTTGAGGAGCAAGTTCTTCACACAGAGTGAGGTTCGGTTAATGGAATGAGATGCCAGTGAAAGTGGTAAAGGCATGCACAATTGCAATGTTTAAAGAAAGCATTTGGACAAGTACATGGATAGGTTTCGTGGGGTATGGGGCCAATTGCAGATAAATAGGACTAGCTCAGGATGGTACCTTTTTTGTCATGCTCAAGTGAGCCCAAAGGGCCTCTTACACTGCTGTGTAACTCTATACAACTGGACTTCCATTAGAACAATTAAAAACAAATTTATAAAATTACTTGGGCAATCCAGTAAGAGTTAAAACATGCTGGGGAAAGATGTAACAGTGAACACTGTAATCATTTATTTTTACTTTTGCTCTTTTTACTGCTTTTCTGTCATGTTTTAAATGATTTGGTAATAACTCTTTCCCAAATTTTATTGAACTGTTATGTGTTTGACATTTTGGTATCTTTATTTCTTTCCCTATGCCCCAGGGTTACGCCCATCCATTAAATTTGCTACAGCTTTTTAATGACTGTGATTAAACAAATTTCACAGAGATAACAGCAATGCTCATTTTCATTGGGTTCTGAGGAAAAACATGATCACTTATCTTCATATTAGCTTTGGGCAACAGCCACATAAATCGAGAGAGCTCACAGCTTCTCGTCCATCCCCAGTAAAGAATCATCCTGTCTAAATAGTCATGTCACTTTACGATGGAAATGGATGATGATAAAATGTGCACATCTTTAAGTTAGTACAGTTTTGCTTGTTGTCCTGTGCTTTCAGTGGTTTGCATTGGTCTTGCTGTATTTGTAATGGTTGTTCATGTACTGCTCCAGTTTTATGAAAGAATCATAGTTAATCTCATTCAGCTTACTGTCGATTATTATCAGTGCTAAAGTTTAAAAACTAAAAGGACTGAATGTTTTAAAATGAGGTAAATCGCAAACTGACACCAATCCTGGAATGGAATGCAGTAAATTGTTCGAAAATTATCTCCATTGGCTCATTCTCTCCTTATTAAAGTACTAAATTATACCATCACCAAGTTCCAGGCATACAGTGACAGAATCAAAATGGAGAAATGAGACTACTGGCTATCATGTGACTGGTGGTTAAATTAAAAAGTGTCAGATTCATTGATATTTTACTTCTCAGCTTATAAATTATATAAATGCAACAACGGGTCAAGTGTTTCAGGAAGAGCATTATATGAAAAACAAGTTTATTAAAAATGAAGATAATTTTCTTCATAATAATCTTTTACAATAATTTAATAGGAGATATTTGTCAAATCCATTTTGGCATTTAAAATAAGACATTGGAAAGATTTGCATTTCCAATGATTTAGTTCAGGAAAAGAATATTAGGTTAGATTTTCCACTTGCTGCTTTGGCATTTAACTGGCATTGCTGATTAGCTCTTGTCATAAAAACATTATTTCATTTTCCTTGAAGGGAAATGCACCAGTTTCTGTAATGAGGGTTTTATTTAGTTTCTATTTTGCTTATCAGGTCTGGAGAAATTGGCACTGTAAAACTCCCATGCATTATATTTAACTAAGTTTCACACTTTTTCACACAAAGGGTGGTGGGTGTATGGAACAAGCTGCCAGATCAAGGTAATTGAGGCAGGGACTTTCCCAACGTTAAGAAACAGTAAGACAGGTACATGGATAGGACAGGTTTGGTGGGATATGGACCAAATACAGGCAGGTGTGACCAGTGTAGCTGGGACATGTGGGCAAGTTGGGCCGAAGGACCTCTTCCACGTTGTATCACTCTATGACTCTATTTATTCACAAAATGCTGCAGTAACTCAGCAGGTTAGGCAGCATCTCAGGAGAGAAGGAATGGGTGATTGTAATGTTTCTTACGTTTGTGCTGTGACTACTACATCGGACTAGTCTGAAGAAGGGTCTCGATCCGAAACGTCACCCATTCCTTCTCTCCTGAGATGCTGCCTGACCTGCTAAGTTATTCCAGCATTTTGTGAATAAATACCTTCGATTTGTACCAGCATCTGCAGTTATTTTCTTATACTACTCTATGACTCTAAGTTATCCTGAAATTATAGCCCTGGTCCTGCTGGTAAACATTATTGATTATGTTCCATTTAAGTCAAAGTAAGTATGGAACCTCCTCGTGTACCAACTTTAAGACTTCCTGACAAATTCAGAACACTTTGTATCTCTTTGACTGGCTTCCATATTTGGGTCTATTGGCTCAATGTTTTTGAGTTTCTCTCACACTTGACCTGAAGAATTTGAAGCACTTGGACTGATCCATGCTACCAACTACTAAAGAGCAATCCTGAGCTACTGCCTATCTCATTGGAGACCCTCGGACTATCTTTGATCAGACTTGTTTAGACTTTATCTTGCACTAAATATTGTCACATTATACCCTTTATCATATCCTTTTTCACACAGAGAGTGGTGAATCTGTGGAATTCTCTGCCACAGAAGGTAGTTGAGGCCAGTTCATTGGCTATATTTAAGAGGGAGTTAGATGTGGCCCTTGTGGCTAAAGGGATCAGAGGGTATGGAGAGAAGGCAGGTACAGGGTACTGAGTTGGATGATCAGCCATGATCATATTGAATGGCGGTGCAGGCTCGAAGGGCCGAATGGCCTACTTCTGCACCTGTTTTCTATGTTTCTATGTTTCTATGTATCTGTACACTGGACGGCTCAATTGTAATCATATATTGTATTTTCGCTGACTGGTTGGCACGCAACAAAAGCTTTTCACTGTACTTTGGTACATGTGACAATAAACTAAACACAAACTCAAAGTTACATTCAAACTCAAGAATAGCCTCTCATGTATTGCTCAGGTCCACAATTCCAGTAGTTTCAATGCAAATAAGAAGCAGAGCAGGCATCTTTTGCTTGGGCAGCTTACAACCCAACGGTATGAATATTGCTTTCTCTAACTTCAAGTGACCCTTGCTTTCCCTCTCTCTCCGTCCCTCCCCATCCTAGTTCTCCGACTAGTTTCATTGTCCTGATTAAATTTTGCCTGTTGTATGCTTCGTCACCTTCCTCTCCGTTAACAATGAACCGTTCTACATTTCCTTGAACATTGTCTCCTTTGTTCTGTCATTTTCACACCTTCCCCTTCCAGATCACGATTCTCCCTCTGTCCTGATTCACAGTCTGAAGAAGGGTCTCGACCCGAAGCGTTACCCATTTTATTCTCTCCAGAGATGCTACCTGTCTGCGGATTTACTTCAGCACTTTAGTTTAGAGTTTAGAGTCACAGCGCGGAAACAGGCCCTTTCGGCCCACTGGGTCCGCACCGACCAGCGATCCCCGCACATTAACACTATCCTATAGGATATACCCACTAGGAACAATTTTTACATTTGCCCAGCCAATTAACCTACATACCTGTACGCCTTTGGAGTGTGGGAGGAAACTGAAGATCTCGGAGAAAACCCACGCAGGTCACGTGGAGAACGTACAAACTCCGTACAGACAGCACTCGTGGTCGGGATGGAACCCGGGTCTCCGGCGCTGCATTCGCTGTAGAGCAGCAACTCTACCGCTGCGCCACCGTGCCGCACTTTTGTGTCTATCTTCGGTGTAAACTAGCATCTGCAGTTCCTTTCTACAAATACTTTTTCTCATTTTCACTTTGATGTTTAAAATTCTTCATTAGTGTTTTTTGCTATCTAATTTTTTTTTTCATAGTTATTTGCTTTATTTGTGCTCTTTCACGTAGTTATCTGGTGTGACAGTTGTGCCCCAATTATAATTTTACACTTAGATGTTGAACTCAGATGATTTATTCTAGGATGAGTACTGCTGTAATACATCCTTCCACATTGATGTCTGCTCTTCAGATTATGTTGCCTTCCATCAGTTTTGATCACCCCACTCACATACTGGCGAATTTATAAAGTTCCATCTGTGCATCAATTATTTATATCTGCATTGATCCAAGCAGATCTGATTTTAAAAATGACCCCCCATCACCTCATGAGGGATATCAGACCTGTATGCTGAAAAATGTTCTGGAATACACTGGAATTTAGAAGGATGAGAGGAGATCTTATCGAAACGTATAAGATTATTAAGGGGTTGGACATGTTAGAGGCAGGAAACATGTTACCAATGTTGGGGGAGTCCAGAACCAGGGGCCACAGTTTAAGAATAAGGGGTGGGCCATTTAGAACTGAGATGAGGAAAAACTTTTTCAGTCAGAGAGTTGTGAATCTGTGGAATTCACTGCCTCAGAAGGCAGTGGAGGCCAAATCTCTGAATGCATTCAAGAGAGAGCTAGATAGAGCTCTTAAGGATAGCGGAGTCAGGGGGTACGGGGAGAAGGCAGGAACGGGGTACTGATTGAGAATGATCAACCATGATCACATTGAATGGCGTTGCTGGCTCGAAGGGCCGAATGGCCTACTCCTGCACCTATTGTCTATTGTTACAGAATGGGCTCCTGTGATAGGGTTGCCAACTGTCTAGTATTAGCCGGGTCATCCCGTATATTGGGCTAAATTGGTTTGTCCCGTACGGGACCGCCCTTGTCCCGTATTAGGCCCGGGAGATGCTGTAGGCCCGCACACTGTAGGCCTAGACACTGTAGGCCCGGACGCTGTAGACCCAGACACTGTAGGCCCAGACACTGTAGGCCCGGACAGTGTAGGCCCGGAGGCCCGGGCGCCAAATAACGGAGGTTGCATAGCAACCCGCCTCCCGGCTCTGATGGCTGCCATTGGTGGAGCGGGAGCACATGGCAGCTGGCTGGGGGAGGTCACGTGGGGCGCGGGGTGGTGACCTCACCTTTTGTCACTTATTTAGGAGTGAGAAAGTTGGCAACCCTATCCTGCGACCACTTGTACGTTCCATTCAGTTTATTATCCTTCATCAGGGTTGAAAGGGTTCTGGTGGTGATGGAGAGTACAGTTGGTTCTGTGCAGTGCAGTTGTGCAGATGGTTGGCATGGACGTTGTGGGATGAAAGGCCTGTTTTCATGCTCCATCCCTCTCTGACTTTGACTTTATCGAGAAGGGCATGTTGAACTTCATATGCTGCTGAGGAACAGTGGTGTGATCCTGGTGAATCCGCAGGTATTTCATATCCTAAATTTCCCAGACAAAGTGGAGGGTTGCTGGCTCCTGGTAAATGACTGAGGGGTGTAATGTTAGTGAGCCCAACCAGCAGGTTGTTACAGTGGACTTAAATATTCCAGTGGTACAATACCGTACTGTATTGAAATGGCCATTTGAGAGACAGTTTATTTTCTATACTTTAAATATTTTGTTATGTTAGACATTAAAATGTATTAACTCACTGGAGGTTTCTGAAGTGGCCACAACAGATTGTGAGTTTTTACAGACTACGAAAGGCCTCAGGAACATTTTCAGGAGCAGGCTTTCATATGTGTCATGTTAATCTGATTGTTCTTTAGTTTCTTTAGTTTTAGTTTAGAGATGGATTCTTTGAGCAGCTTGTAATGGAGCCTATCAGAGAAAAGGCAATTCTGGATTTAGTGTTGTCCAATAAACCCGATTTGATAAGAGAACTTGAGGTAAAGGAACTGCTTGGAGGTAGTGATCATAATATGATTAGTTTTAAACTGCAATTTGAGAAGGAGAAGGTTAAATCGGAAGTGTCAGTGATGTATTTGAACAAAGGGGACTATGAAGGCATGAGAGAGGAGCTGGCCAAGGTTGACTTGAATGGGATCCTAGCAGGAATGACGGTGGAACAGCAATGGCAGGAATTTCTGGGCAAAATCCGGAAGATGCAGGATCATTTCATTCCAAAAAGGAAGAAAGATTTTAAGGGGAGTAGGAGGCAACCGTGGCTGACAAGGGAAGTTAGGGATGGAATAAAACTAAAAGAAAAGATTTATAACACAGCATAGAGTAGCCGGAAGCCAGAGGATTGGGAAACTTTCATAGGACAACAGAAGGTAACATAACCGGCAATACGGGCTGAAAAGATGAAGTACGAGGGGAAGCTGGCCAAGAATATAAAGAAGGACAGAAAAAGCTTCTTTAGATATGTTAAGAGAAAAAGAGTAGCAAAGTCAAATGTGGGTCCCTTGAAGGCAGACACGGGTGAAATTATTATGGGTAACAAGGAAATGGCAGAAGAGTTGAACAGGTACTTCGGATCTGTCTTCACTAAGGAAGACACAAACAATCTCCCAGATGTACTGGAGGACAGAGGATCTAAGGGGGTAGAGGAACTGAAAGAAATTTTCATTAGGTGAGAAATAGTATTGGGCAGACTAATGGGACTGAAGGATGATAAATCCCCTGGGCCTGATGGTCTGAATCCCAGGGTCCTCAGGGAGATGGCTCTAGAAATAGTGTACACATTGGTGATCATTTTCCAATGTTCAATAGATTCAGGATCAGTACATGTGGATTGGAGGATAGCTAATGTTATCCCACTTTTCAAGAAAGGAGCGAGAGAGAAAACGGGGAATTACAAACCAGTTAGCCTGACATCGGTGGTGGGAAAGATGTTGGAGTCAATTATTAAAGAGGTAATAACGGTGCATTTGGATAGCAGTAAAAGGATAAGTCCAAGTCAGCATAGATTTATGAAAGGGAAATCATGCTTGACTAATCTTCTGGAATTTTTTGACAAGTAAAATGGATGAAGGGGAGCCAGTGGATGTAGTGTATCTAAACTTTCCGAAAGCCTTTGAGATTGGTGACTAAAATTAGAGCACATGGTATTGGGGATAGGGTGTTGACATGGATAGAAAATTGGTTGGCAGACAGGAAGCAAAGAGTAGGAGTAAACGGGTCCTTTTCAGAATGGCAGGCAGTGGCGAGTGGAGTGCCACAAGGCTCGGTGTTGGGGCCGCAACTATTTACCATATATGTTAATGATTTGGAAGAGGGAATTAGAAGCAACACTAGCAAGTTTGCGGATGACACAAAGCTGGGTGGCAGTGTAAACTGTGAAGAGGATGTTAGGAGGTTGCAGGGTGACCTGGACAGGTTGAGTGAGTGGGCAGATGCGTGGCAGATGCAGTATAATATAGATAAATGTGAGGATATCCACTTTGGCGGCAAAAACAGGGAGGCAGATTATTATCTCAATGGTGAAAGGTTAGGTAAGGGGAAGGTGCAGCGAGACCTGGGTGTCCTTGTACACCAGTCACTGAAAGTTGTCGTGCAGGTACAGCAGGCAGTGAAGAAAGCTAATGGAATGTTGGGCTTCATAACGAGAGAATTTCAGTATAGGAATAAAGAGGTTCTTCTGCAGTTGTATAGGGCCCTGGTAAGACCACATCTGGAGTATTGTGTACAGTTTTGGTCTCCTAATTTGAGGAAGGACATCCTTGTAATTGAGGCAGTGCAGCGTAAGTTCACAAGATTGATCCCTGGGATGGCGGGACTGTCATATGGGGAAAGATTGAAAAGACTAGGCTTGTATTCACTGGAGTTTAGAAGGATGGGAGGGGATCTTATAGAGACATATAGATTTATAAAAGGACTGGACAAGCTAGATGCAGGAAAAATGTTCCCAATGTTGGGCAAGTCCAGAACCAGGGGCCACAGTCTTAGAATAAAGGGGAGGCCATTTAAAACTGAGGTGAGAAAAAACTTTTTTTGTGAATTTGTGGAATTCTCTGCCACGGAGGGCAGTGGAAGCCAAATCACTGGATGGATTTAAAAGAGAGTTAGATAGAGCTCCAGGGGCTAATGGAATCAAGGGATATGGGGAGAAGGCAGGCACGGGTTATTGATTGGGGACGATCAGCCATGATCACAATGAATGGCGGTGCTGGCTCAAAGGGCCAAATGGCTTCCTCCTGCACATATTTTCTAAGTTTCCACTCCGACTAGCAATCCCTGCACATTAACAGAGATTAACAGTGCGAGCATAGTTTGGGTGAGCAAGATCGAACGATCCTTCATGTTAGGACCTGCACAGGGGCAAGTAGGTGTTGGTACTACATGGGGGTGATGGGGCAGCAGGAGTCAGAGCATTCTTTATTGCAACATATACTTTCTCCAAATCTCAAATTTGTGGTTGGTGGTGTAACAATAAATCTCACTTCGAACTTTGAAGAAAGGTTCCCAGTAAGGGCGGCACGGTGGCGCAGCGGTAGAGTTGCTGCCTTACAGCGAATGCAGCGCCGGAGACTCAGGTTCGATCCTGACTACGGGCGCCATCTGTGCGGAGTTTGTACGTTCTCCCCGTGACCTGCGTGGGTTTTCTACGAGATCTTCGGGTTTCCTCCCACACTCCAAAGACATACAGGTATGTAGGTTAATTGGCTGGGCAAATGTAAAAATTGTCCCTAGTGGGTGTGGGATAGTGTTAGTGTGCGGGGATCGCTGGGCGGCGCGGACCCGGTGGGCCGAAGGGCCTGTTTCTGCGCTGTATCTCTAAATCTAAAAGTGAAGTGGTGGGGGGGTTAGCAGTCTTGGCTGTTACAAATTTATTAAGCTGGTTGACCAGTTGACAGGCGTCCTTTGGTGTGTGGGAGGAAATCAGAGATCCTGGAGAAAACCCACGCAGGTCACTGGGAGAACGGACAAACTCCGTACAGATAGCACCCATAGTCAGGATCGAACCTGGGTCTCTGGCGCTGTGAGGCAGTAGCTCTACCGCTGCGCCACCGCGCCGCCGCTTTGGAGGCCTGCACGTGAAGACACCAGACGCTGATGTGTTGGCACTGCAGATCATCAGAGATTTGATATGTGCAGGAAGTTCTCACCTTGCAGAAGTCTCCTGACATCCCTCGCTCGCAGTGCCTGACCGATGCCGGAAAGAGTGTCTCTTGCATATTCTGTCCCATTAGCCCTTTGAGGCCTTCACTGAATCTTAGAACATGCTCCAGCCACTCTCCACACAGTGACACTCTTTACATGCTGGCATGTCACTTTAATGGCTAGCTCCTGAGGTCACTACTGTTGTGACTCAGAGCCAACAAATGCATGAAATTAAAGTATGAACATTTTACATCATTACATTAAGATGTGGATAACATAATCTCGTGCCAAATTTGCCGAATTCCCAGGATTCCACTGGAGGAGGCTGGGAGAGTGCAGGCTATTGAAGTGTGCAGATTCACTGACAGTACAATTTCTGCACAATGTGTGTGGCGATGTCAAAGATCCTTTCAGTTTCCCAGAGTAATGACAGCAAACCCAGATCATTTTGCTCGCTTTGCTAAAGCAAAATCTTTGGATTGTTGCCAGAACCGAGACTTTTCATGAGTAAAAGGCAGGAAGTGAAGTTGTTGAAAGCTTGCCTATTTTGAGATGAGTATTGTGAAAAGATAACAAGACAAAGATTAAAGAAATAAATTATAGGGCTCAGAGTTCAAGCAGAGCTGTTTATCGGACAGTTATAGGACTGGGGGTGAGTGCAGCAACAGTGTGGGAGAAAGCTATTTACAGAATACAGAGCTTTATTTGTCATTCGGTACCGAGGTACCGAACGAAATTACATTGCAGTCACACACACAACAAAAAAAAAGAACACAAGACACATGATCCCAACACAAACATCCATCTCAGTGACTCCAAACACCCCCTCACTGTGATGGAGGCAACAAAACTTCCACTCTCTTCCCCCCCACGCCCACGGACAGGCAGCTCGTCCCCGATCAACTTTATCAACTTTATACTTTAAGTATAAAGTTGATAAAGCTAAAGTCAACATATTCAGAGACATGGTAAATGTTGGTTCAGGATTTCCTCAGAAATGCCCTGAAGTTGCAACATATCCTCAAATGTCCCAAAGGTGTACTGGCTGCTCTCATTCTGAATGAGTACTGATTTTGGGTTTTCTGAGGGTGCGTCCAATCCAACTCCCTTTTCTCCTTGGAATTTGTAAGTCAATGGAATCCTGGCTAATTCTTTTCCACAGGTCCGCATTGCTTACTTTGTCTCTCCTCCAGATGTTTAGTATTCTCCTGAGGCAGGTGTTTGCAGAATGTTTGCAGCCTGTTTGTTGTGTGTTTTGTTGTTTTCCATGTCTCTGATCCATACAGCATCACCTGCTTCACGTTTGAGTTAAAGACGCATATTTTTATTGTACCATTCCTCATCATTTTTAAGAATGTGTCTAAAGTCACACATTTCTTGACAATAGTCTTCTCACTTAACTGAAGGTAACAATGACATTCAGTATTGACTTGACTGAAAGTGATGTTGAACAGCATGTATTTTGTATACACTATGGACAGAGAATTTCACAGTCTATATATTTTTCAGTTGTGAATTCATCCAGTCCAATTTGGCTTATTAAATTGTTATTGGCCAAGAAAGATCTGTCATGAAGGATGGCATTTATGATTTCTTTGCAAGCTGATGCTCCAATTTATTCCAAATTTCATATAATGCACCAAGCAAGACACACTCTAATTTAAAATTTTATACAGCATGTCCTGAGCTCTTAAAGTTTGACAGATGCTGAAATTGCATCAGTTTTGCATTTTTACTAGTAGCAGGCTTAGGTATGTTTCAAACAGCTCCATTTCATATTCACAAGGCTATTGATTTCCAATGAATCAGATGAGTGCAATTATTGTACGTTCTACACATCCATTAATTATATGCAAAAGAACCAACCCCTTTTTTTCTAATATCTTGACACACTTTATTACTTTGTGTCAGGCACTTAACATGGCAATAAATATAACTTTACTTCATCCTGATCATTGCCACATGAGACTCTCCACTCAACAGTCTCATTTATAAACAGGACCCTCTGAGCTCATCAAGGCACTTGTTTCTAAAATATTGTATTCCAACATTTCACATTTATATTGCCATTAATTTATCTCCAGGTGGAATTTTCAAATGCATAGTTTGTATTGTGTTATTTGTACATTCTTCAACTCAAGCTCAACCCAGGTGCACACAATAGACAATAGACAATAGGTGCAGGAGGAGGCCATTCGGCCCTTCGAGCCAGCACCGCCATTCAATGTGATCATGGCTGATCATTCTCAATCAGTACCCCATTCCTGCCTTCTCCCCATACCCCCTGACTCCGCTATCCTTAAGAGCTCTATCCAGCTCTCTCTTGAATGCATTCAGAGAATTGGCCTCCACTGCCTTCTGTGGCAGAGAATTCCACAGATTCACAACTCTCTGACTGAAAAAGTTTTTCCTCATCTCAGTTCTAAATGGCCTACCCCTTATTCTTAAACTGTGGCCCCTGGTTCTGGACTCCCCCAACACGCATGGATAGCGAATGAAATCTTGTTGCATTTCACACCTCATTTACCATTTGTAATTCCCTTGATTAATTTCTATGCTTGGCGATCTGGCCAGAAAATGATGGTCAGGTTGGCTGAAGAGATTATTTATTATTTCCTTAATTCTTTCGGCCCCTTGGGATCAAGGTTGGCTTGCCTCACTCTGGTTTTGAGGTGACAGGCAAAGCCGATATGGGCATCGCAAACTCTTCCTCACATGGGGAAGGAGGGGCCAGATAGAGCGGGCGGAGGGATAGTTTGTAGATGGAGAGGCCAGATAGACCGGGCAGAGGGATAGTTTGTGAGATCGTGCATTCTTTCTATCGTTCGTGCAGTACTGTGTTTCTAAGACATAAATTTATAATTTTATACGTTTCTATAAGATCCCCTCTCATCCTTCTAAACTCCAGTGAATACTGGAAAGCCCAGTCTTTCCAATCTTTCCTCATATGACAATCCCGCCATCTGCAAGCTCCCTTCAATTACAGAGTTGGCTCTGCTGTGCAGGACATGACATTGGACCCCGACCTGACACCCCATTTACAAAGCTCACCCAGGCCAAGTGGACAGCGAACAAAATTCAAAGATTTGCAGGTTGCATCCTGGTGCAGCTCTTGGCACTGCTCCTTATACTCCCAGGTTGCATCCTGGTGCAGCTCTTGGCACTGCTCCTTATACTCCCAGGTTGCATCCTGGTGCAGCTCTTGGCACTGCTCCTTATACTCCCAGGAACCTGGGCTCAGCTGGGACCTTGGTTGAGTTTGCATGTTCTGGGTATGACCTTGTGGATTTCCGTAGACTGGGTTTCCTCCTGCATTCCAGTCATGTGCTGGCAAATAAATTGGTTACTATAAGTTATTTCTCATTGTCGGTAAATGGCAAATCTAATTAAAGTGGGAATTTGATGGGCTTTTGAAAGAGAATACGAGGCAGGGCTATTGTGAATACAAAGGAGTGGGGTTTGGGATTACTGAAATCCCTTTTTGTTTGTAGCTGGCATAGTTTGTGGACTGAATCGTCTATTTCTGTAAAAGTCTAACATCCACTCAAGGCACTTGTGAATCGTTGGTCTCTGACTGCTCAGAGACGGGGCATTTGGGATAATATCATGGCGGTCACGGTGGCACAGCGGGAGAGTTGCCGCCTTACAGCGAATGCACCCGGGTTCTACCCGAAACATCACCCATTCCTTCTCTCCAGAGATGCTGCCTGACCCGCTGAGTTAATCCAGCATTTTGTGTCTCCCCATGTACCTGTCTAACTGCTTCTTAATTGTTGGGATAGTCCCAGCCTCAACTGCCTCCTCTGGCAGCTTGTTCCATACACCCACCACCCTTTGTGTGAAAAGGTTATCCCTCAGATTCCTATTCAATCTTTTCCCCTTCACCTTAAACGTATGTCCTGTGTCCTTGATTCCCCTACTCTGGGCAAGAGACTCTGTGCATCTACCCGATCTATTCCTCTCATGATTTTATACACAGGTTTCTATCAAACCCTCAGGTTTCTATTAAGTATTCGCCTTCTCACCTTAAACCTATGCCCTCTGGTCAAGTCAAGTCAATTTTATTTGTATAGCACATTTAAACACAACCCACGTTGACCAAAGTGCTGTACATCAGTCCAGGTACTAAGAACAAACATACAATGGCACACAAACATAACAGCACATACATAAACAGTTCACAGCGCCCCTTCAGAGGGCCTCAAACGCTAGGGCGTAGACTCTAGTTGTTGATTCCACAATCCTGAGGAAAAGACTGAGAATTCACCCGATCCATGTCTTCGCAAGATTTTAGAAGTGGTCAGCATATTTTGCGATCTAACCATGAAGTTTTATTATCAACAGCTGGTCAGGAGAAGTCTGTTGGAGGACATTTGTCTTGCAGATGTAAGGCTTGACATCATCTTGATGGATCGGCTGGGCTTATATTCACTGGAATTTCAAAGGATGAGAGGGGAACTTTTCAAAACATATAAAATTATTAAGGGATTGGACAGGGGAAATGCAGGATTTTTTCCCCCCGTTGTTGGGGGAGTCCAGAACCAGGGGTCACAGTTTGAGAATAAGGGGTAGGCCATTTAGGACTGAGATGAGAAAAAACTTTTTCACCCAGAGAGGTATGAATCTGCGGAATTCTCTGCCACAGAAGGCTGTGGAGGCCAACTCACTGGATGTTTTCAAGAGAGAGTTGGATATAGCTCTTAGGGCTGACAGAATCAAGGGATGTGGGGAGAAAGCAGGAATGGGGCTGGCTCGAAGGGCAAATGGCCAACTCCTGCAACAATTTTCTATGTTTCTATCGTGCCCTCCACAGAAGGCAGTGGAGGCCAAATCACTGGAAGAATTTAAGAGAGAGTTGGATAGAGCTCTGAGGGCTAGTGGAATCAAGGGATGTGGGGAGAAGTTGGGCACAGGTTACTGATTGTGAATAATCAGACATGACCACAATGAATGGCGGTGCTGGCTCAAAGGGCCGAATGGCCTCCTCCTGCACCTATTTTCTATGTTTCTATGACCACTCGTCACTGAGCTCGTGCTCATTCCATCTATGCTGTCCAAAAGATGACAATTGGTTCTGGAATATATTCACAATCTGTTCAACAACTTCCCATTACCTCATAAAATTAGCACCACCCTTGTAAGAATTATGTTGGAGGTAAGATGCAGAGTTTTAGTGAGAAACATTGAGAGACATTGGGCAAGGGTTCGTCTATTTAACAGTGGTATTCATTGACATCAGCTCCAGTTTAGATCTATTGGTGCGTATCTTAGATCTATTGGTGAATATAGGCCAATTCTCTGAATGCATTCAAGAGAGAGCTAGATAGAGCTCTTAAGGATAGCAGAGTCAGTGGGTATGGAGAGAAGGCAGGAACGGGGTACTGATTGAGAATGATCAGCCATGGCCTCCTCCTGCAGCTATTGTCCATTGTCTAGTGTCTATTTTGGCTTGTGCACCATCATGAAGCAAAGATAAAATATGTTTATACATCTGCGGTTGGTCAACTTTGAGGAGGGTGTTCCACGCTCCTTCCCAGTCAATAAAGTCCGTTTTTATTGAAATCCAGAAAGCCGTGTAGAGCAGTTGGTTGTGGCTCTCTGCATCTTTCTTGGAGATGGCACGCAGTGAAAATTATGTCCACAGTGCCTCTAGATTGAATCCAATCTGTGACTCAAAGTGTAGTTTCTCAGGCACTGGGGCGAGACAATGGAGGTGGACCCTGGCGTTACTTGTGGCGTGTGGTGAGAAGACCCCTCTTTAGTTATTATAATCGGACTTGTCTCCCTTCTTGGAGATGGTCATGATGAAGGGATTTTTGAAGCTCTCTTGTACATTCTCTTCCCAGATGTGGACAACGGAATTATGAATGTGTGAATGAAGCTCTTTTACAGGAATACTGTGTGCTGCTGAGACCTCATCTATTTTAATTGAGATATGGTCCTTTGAACTACTTGTCAGTCCAGAGTGCTGGTAAGGCTCGCCTGAATAGGTTGCTATGAGATATATCAAAGGTACTCACCTCAAAGACACACATGGATGAAGAGTGTTCATTAATTGAGTGGTGACTGCCTGTCTAATATAGATGAGTTCGCCATCCGTGTTGGGTCTCTGGGATGGGAGCTGGCGTTTGGGCTATAGATTACCTTGAAAGCATGAAAAAAACCAAGGTCAATCATACCGCACCATATCCTTGCCATTCAAGATTCAAGATTCAAGATTCAAGATTCAAGATTCAAGATTCAAGATTCAAGATTCAAGATTCAAGATTCAAGCTTCAAGATTCAATTTATTGTCACAATGGAGAGGGTACAGAGGAGATTTACTAGAATGTTGCCTGGGTTTCAGCACTTAAGCTACAGAGAGAGGTTGAACAGGTTAGGTCTTTATTCTTTGGAGCGTAGAAGGTTGAGGGGGGACTTGATAGAGGTTTTTAAATTTTTAAGAGGGACGGACAGAGTTGACGTGGGTAGGCTTTTCCCTTTGAGAGTGGGGAAGATTCCAACAAGGGGACATAACTTCAGAATTAAGGGACAAAAGTTTAGGGGTAACATGAGGGGTAACTTCTTTACTCAGAGGGTGGTGGCTGTGTGGAATGAGCTTCCGGTGGAAGTGGTGGAGGCTGGCTCGATTTTATTATTTAAGAGTAAATTGGATAGGTATATGGATGGGAGGGGATTGGAGGGTTATGGTCTGAGAGCAGGTAGATGAGACTAGGTCAGGGAGAATGGTCGGCGTGGACTGGTAGGGCCAAATGTGCCTGTTTCCGTGCTGTAATTGTTATATGGTTATATGGTTATATGCACCAATTAAGGTCCAGTGAAATTTCAGTTACCATACAGCCACACTAAGTAAAAAGCAACAAGATACACAGCCACATAAAATAAAATTGAACATAAACATCCACCACAGCGGATTCCACATTCCTCACTGTGATGAAAGGTAATAAAGTTCCATCATCTTCCTCTTTGTTCACCCGCGGTCGGGACTATTGAACCATCCGCAGTCGCCGCTGCCGACTGTCCGAGGCCCTCGCGTCGGGATGATCGAAACTCCCGCGTCGGTGCGTTTGAAAAACTCTCTGCGGCATGGAGCTCCCGAGTCGGCCTCTTCTTACCAGAGACCGCGGGCTTCACGATGTTACAGCGATCCTTGTTAAGAAAACATGAATCCTTTCAAAGGTGACAATTCTCATGGCCATTATGGCGGCATATAAGCTATGGATAGCCTTAGACTGTGGGTAGGTATATTTTCCATGAGATGGTTTATATTAGGACCTAGATAACCCCTATTATGACTTCACTGGCATCCTATCAGGCATCACTGTTAACTTCTGAGACTTTGTTTTCATTTTCTGCATTACACCACGCAAAGTAATAATACTTAGCTGCTGTTACATCTTTGCAGACAGTTTTCCAAATGATTTGCATCAGTCCGACATCCGGGATATTTTGAACGAAGGGAAAAGATGAATTATTATATAAACGAGTTCACCAAGCTGTACGTTATAACAATGCCATTGAAATTTTGTGGAATGGTATCTATGAGGAATTTACCATGGGAAATAGAATTAGCGATAGAAAACATTTAAATTGATGTCTGTATTTTACAGTAAGAGCAATATGGTTGTTACATTTAAGAACATTAAGGTGGTGTAATTTTTTCTAATTTCTACATAGTTCATTTGTACTGTATGGGTTGCTTTGAGCTAATGTAGGCAAATGATCCTTTTGTTTTGAGGTTAGTTTTGACTTCATTCTGTACCTGATCTTTGAGCACTTCATAACCTTACATAATGAGATAACGTTTCTCTCCCAGTACTTATACAGAAGGAAGCACTAGAAATAAATGGATGCGTTAATTTTTCACCACAATCTTTCTTATATAATATGGGTTGCATCTCCCTTAAAGTAACAGCAGAGCATAATATTCCATATGCGATGATCAGTTTGCAACAAATAAATAAAGCCAATTAAATATATATTACCAACTGCTTGAGATACTTTCAGTTCTTGAGACAATATCAACCTCTGAGATGAGCAATTTAGTCACAAGAGGAATCAAAATAAAATCTATTACGGAGTCGCCATGGAAACCAAAGTACATTGCTGCAATTGAACTCAGCAATTTAAAATTTGAAATTTTTATTCTTGGAATGTGGGTGTATTTTGCAAGGGCATCATTTTACATTCATCTCCAACAAACTTCAGTAAGATGCTGTTCGGGAGAAAGATCCCATGACTGTCACAGCAATGGTAAAGTAACCAGATAACAAACAATAAGGTTTGGCGGTTAGAAAAATGTGTCGGCTTAGTTTAGTTGAGTTTATTGTCAGGTGTACCGAGGTACAGTGAAAAGCTTTTTGTTGCGTGCTAGCCCGTCAGCAGAAAGACAATACATGATTACAATCGATCCATTTACAGTGTATAGATACATGATAAGGGAATAACGTTTAGTGCAAGGTAAAGCCAGCAAAGTCTGATCAAGTATAGTCCGAGGGTCATCAAAGAGGTAGATAGTTGTTCAGCACTGCTCTCTGGTTGTGCTAAGATGATTCGGTTGCCTGATAACAGCTGGGAAGAAACTGTCCCTGAATCTGGAGGTGTGCGTTTTCATACCTTTTGCCTGATGGGAGAGGGGAGCAGAGGGAGTGGCCAGGGTGAGACTCATCCTTGATTATGCTGCTGGCCTTGCCGAGGCAAGGCCTTAGTCTCCCCAAGCAATTGACAGCCACGTATAAAAATAAAAATAAAGGAATTATTACCTTTGTATCATTCACCACCTATATTATTCACCTGTCAATTTAGTCCGATGTAGTAGTCACAGCACAAACGTAAGAAACATCACAATCAGCTCAGTGCTCATTGGAAATCCACGTACAGAAACAAAATAAATGGTGTTGCTTTAGGTTTTAGTGGAGGGATAAACGTTGGATAGGACACTGGGAAATCTCCCTTTGGTCTTGAAGGATAGTGCCTTTGTTTAGCATCTTGTCCATGACAGTAATGTCATATTATCGTCAAAGATATACTGGCCCAGAATAATGTTTCAGTTCAGAAGCAAGTTGCTGTAGGAACTTAGCAGGTCAGGCAGCATCTGTGGAGGGAATGGAGAGGCAACATTTTGGACATTTCTTCAGGCTGATTGTAGTATTGGAGAGAAAGCTAGAAAAGAGAGATGGTGATGAGACAAAGACTAGCAAGTGATAGGTAGATACATGGATGTGGGGGGAGGGGTTGATATGCAGTTTGCTGGAGAAAGTGACAAAGTCAAGAGATGAAAATGGGACAAAATGGTGTCAGATAAGAAAAGAAGAGAAGTGAAATGGAAAGCCAGAGGGAGGAATGTGGATTGAAGGGTGGGGGTGGGGGCGGGGGGGGGGAGGGGGGAGGGAGGGGGGAGGGGTGGTTGTTGGAAACGTGGAAGTGTGGTGGGAGAGGTCCCATTTCCTACTTTAGTGGCGCAGCGGTAGAGTTGCTGCCTTACAGCGAATGCAGCGCCGGAGACCCGTGTTCCATCCCGCCTACGGGTGCTGTCTGTACGGAGTTTGTACGTTCTCCCCGTGACCTGCGTGGGTTTTCTCCAAGATCTTCGGTTTCCTCCCACACACCAAAGACGTACAGGTTTGTAGGTAAATTGGCTTGGTAAATGTAAATATTCTCCCTAGTGTGTGTAGGATAGTGTTAATGTGCTGGGATCGCTGGTCGGCATGGACCCGGTGGGCCGAAGGGCCTGTTTCCCTGCTGTATCTCCGAAACTAAAAACGTCACTGTGGAAACCAGACTGGGTGGGGATGGGAAGATAACGCTTACGGTGGTATTGCATTGAAAGTGGTGGACATGTCAGAGACTGGTGTGTTTTCGATGCAGAGACTGCTGGGGTAAAAGGCGAGGATCGGGGGGGAACTCCATCCTTATTCCATCTGGAGGATGGGGAGTGGGAGCGGAATGGCAGCACATGGGTAAGGGATCCATCCACAGCAACTGGGGGGAAGCCTAAAGAAAGAAGACATTTTGGATGTCCTCGAGTCGACAGCCTCATCCTGGGAGCAGATGTGGGGGAGATGGAGAAATTCAGAGCGAGGGATGACATTCTGAATCCGGAAAGCTACTCGCATTGCAAGTCAGAAGATGAGGTGCTGTTCCTCAAGATTGCTTTGGGCTGGTTTATAACAGTACAGGAGGCTACTGACTGCAAGGTGGAGTGGAACGGAGGATTAAAGCAGCAGGCAATGTGATGTTCAGGTCACGGTTGCAGACTGAACACTGGTGTTCAACAAAGCAATCAATCATCCGCTCTGCTTTTGGTTTCTCAAGTGTAGAAAAGGCCACACTGTGAACACTGTGAATGAGTGCACTAAATTGAAGGAGAGGTGCAAGTAGATGTCTGCTTCTCCTGGAAAATTGTTTGGGTTCCTGGATGGTTGGAAGGGAAGAGGTGAATGGGCAAGCGTTGCTTCGCCTGAACCTACATACCTGCACGTCTTTGGAGTGTGGGAAAGTGTTGTAGGAAAGAGCGGGATTAATAGGAATGGAAGAGTGGGTCTGGAGTTGCATAGGGTATGTGTAGGAAGGAACTACAGGTGCTGGCGTAACTCAGCGGCTCAGGCAGCATCTCAGGAGAGAGGGAATGGGTGACATTTTGGGTCGAGACCCTTCTTCAGACTGAATGTCTGAATGTTAATTTTAAATCTAATGTTGGCATTCTAATGTTGAATCTAATGTCTGAATCTAAATGTTGGCATTCTGAAAGCTGGACCATTTGGAATGATTTTGAATTTGGGTGACATTTGACAGATGTTTCATAAGATGCTTATCATGGGTCTGAAGAATGGTCTCGACCCGAAACGTCACCCATTCCTTCTCTCCAGAGATGCTGCCTGGCCCGCTGATTTACTCCGGCATTTTGTGTCTATCATAAGATGCTTATTCAATATTGACTTCTACATTACCATAAAAATTAAAATCCCCCATTTAAGATTGGATCTGATCTCAGTCTAAGATGATTAAACATTAGCTGTCTGCATATTCCACAAAATGTTATTCAGTCTGTTAGGGAGGCATCTTTACAGGCAACTTGCAGCTTGCTTTGTTCGGATTATGTGTTCCTGATGATTCCTGTACCATTACCTTTCTTGCAAGGTCACAAGTTTGTAATTTATGACCAAACGATCTTGCTGTTGAAATTCAATTCATCCTTCAACAGAATTCAGTTTAAATGCAAAGAAATTGGTTATCAAGGCCAAAGACATCTTTCAAGACTTTGATGGGCTCTATTGCCCTGAGCTTCGAAATATCATATTGTCACCCATCTCCCTCGAAATATGTATTCATGACTGTATTTACTCTCAATAATTCATCTGGATTTCATTCATTCATTAGAATTCATGTGCTTCTTCGGGCTTTGTTCTGCCTCCCTTTATCATTATTCTTTATTATTGTAAGCTTCCCGAGTTATGATCCAATCCGCTTTCCCTGCTGACAGACTCCATCAGTTCAAAGACGTGCGTACAAAGCACAAAAGCTCAAGATGACTCCACGGCAAGCTTCTCCGAGCTTCGATCGCATGAATCAATAGATTTAGAGAAACAGCGCAGAAACAGGCCCTTCGGCCCATCGAGTCCGCGCCGCCCAGCGATCCCCGCACACTAACATTATCCTACACACACTAGGGACAATTTTACTTTTTTTACATTGACCCATTCAATGAACCTACAAACCTGTACGTCTTTGGAGTGTGGGAGGAAACCGAAGATCTCGGAGAAAACCCACGCAGGTCACGGGGAGAACGTGCAAACTCCATACAGAGGGGGGCGGGACAAAGATAGGATGTAGTAGGAGACAGGAAGACAGTGGGAGAACTGGGAAGGGGGAGGGGAAAGAGAGGGACAGAGGAACTATCTAAAGTTAGAGAAGTCAATATTCATACCGCTGGGGTGTCATTGAGTACTGGTGCCTTCTTTTCTCTTCACAATGAACATTTGTTCATACCTTGAATTTTCATCATTCCTGCTACAAGTGATATTCTTCCAAACTTCTCGAAGGAATTTATTCACAAAATGCTGGAGTAACTCAGCAGGTCAGGCAGCATCTCAGGAGAGAAGGAATGGGTGACGTTTCGGGTCGAGACCATTCTTCAGAACTCCTCTTCTTCCAAACTTCTGTTTGATTCCCAAGTTTCGATGATGTAATCCTACACTCTAGTTCTCATACATCCTCACTTAAGATTGCATTCAAAACTAAACAGTCCTTCAGTACAATCCCTTTTACTTATCAAATCTCTAGCTCTTATAATGTAGGGACATACGGATTAGCGGGGGGGTCTCGAACCCTCGGTTGGGCTAACGAGTCACGGGATGCGGGAGCGCGAGGTATAGTTGTGTCTGGCGCCAAACTCAAGAGATTAGATTAGATTATGTAAGCAGTTAAGTAGTGGTGTCCAAAGTAAGTGCGCAGCTTGTTACGGTTTTGCTACGAATAAAGGCCTTTGAACAATAACGCTCGTTTTGTACTCACTACAATAACATAAATTGTTTTTATATAGCTCTTGTAACATGGAATTCTGAATTCCACACCTTCACCATTCTCTGACTGAAAAAGTTCTTCCTCATCTCCGTTCTAAATGGCCTACCCCTTAGAGACCTGGAGATCATTAAAGCATTTGCAGTTGAAGTTGAATCATTTTTGAAAAAAATGAAGCCAGTGAGATGTCGAGTAGAGAAGAAGTGCAAGCTTAGAATTCTGGAGAGCAACAGTGTGAAAAGAAAACGATTTGGCGTGTTCCTACATTTTGGGCTGATTTCAATTTGTTGCGTTTTTGTGCTCCTATTTTTCTGACTTTGAGCAGCCATCCAGCTCTGTGTCACTGGCACATTTCAAAATGATATCTCCGACACCAGGCGTTCCCAACCTTTTTCCGTCCCATTTACCCATTTTGCAACTTTTCGAAAGTAAATTTACCCCCATCCTGTTTTGTTCAGTAATTTGAGTTTACACTTCTACCATAATCATGCGACCGACAAAGGGGACATTTTAAAATACTGTTTTTCACATTTCTTATTTTAAGTTCAAATGACAATAATAATCATAATAATAGCACATAACAATGTTATTTCACTTATTTATGAACAATTAATGATGAACAGATACCAGAACCAGACACTATCAGTCAATATGTACAAATCCAGAATCACCAAATTTTCCCCCTGGGTCAGCGAGATTTATTCCCTGGGGGTAAATTTACCCCAGGTTGGGAACCCTTGTCCAACACCCTTGTCTAAGTCACTGGTACATTCTTTATTGTCATTGTACAGGGGTACAACGAGATTGGGTACCATCCGGCTCAGCAGGACCAGTTCATAGCAGCTATGGCCCTGGGGATGAAGCTGTTCCTGAGTCTGGAGGTGCGGGCGTAGAAGGCCTTGTATCGTCTGCCTGATGGTAGAAGTTCAAACAGACTGTTGCAGGGGTGTGAGGAGCCTTTGTGGATGCTGGTGGCTTTTCTGAGGCATCGTGTGTTGTAGATGCCCTCCAAGGCTGGTAGCTGTGTTCCGATAGTCTTCTGAGCTCTATGGACTACCCGCTGAAGAGCTCTCCGTGCAATTGTCAGAGGACCGAGCCTGGGGATACCATTAAACGTTTCCCATCAGGGCAAAAGTGTTTTTTTAATGGTACTCTCTGCTTTCCTTCTCACAGCCAATTATTAATTTGCATTATTATTCTCCTCCGTTCAATATATTAAAAGTCGCCAGAGAGTTGTGAATCTGTGGAATTCTCTGCCACAGAAGGCAGTGGAGGCCAATTCACTGGATGCTTTCAAGAGAGGGTTAGATTTAGCTCTATGGAATCAAGGGATACGGGGAAAAAGCAGGAACAGGGTACTGATTTTGGATGATCAGCCATGATCATATTGAATGGTGGTGCTGGCTCGAAGGGCCGAATGGCCTACTCCTGCACCTATTTTCTATGTTTCTACTTGTGTAGGAACATGCCTTAACCCTCTGGAATTAAATATCTTCTAATGCTTCCCTTTTGTAAGGGGAATAATCCTCGTCTCTCCAGGGATTTGAAAATCCTTATCCCCGCGACCATTCTCACAAACCTCCTCTGAACTCTCCTTAATATCTTGACATTCTTCTTATTTAGTTATGTTTGTAATACTTTTATCAACTTCCCCAGACATTTTCAAAGATTTATGTGAATTCAGGCTAGGTCTCATTGTTCCCATTGTTCAATTCAAATATTGTGCCATTGGGTCTATGCTGCCTTTTGGCATTCTTCCTGTGTCTAAATAAATGCATCATTTCACACTTTACATTAAATTTCATCTGTGGTTTATCTCCGTTTTCAACCAGTTTGTCTGTTCTTCGGACACGATGACAATCTCCAAGCTTTGTGTCAATGGCACCTTTCAAAATTATATCTCTTGTACCCTTGTCGAGGTCATTAGTATCCAGATACTAAAACTCTTGTTTGTTTGTTCATTTGTGATCGAACTACAGCCAAAACGGTACACGATAGCACGACAATTTTAGGCCCACCTTACTCACCGTCATCGCTTTAATGGTAATGCAAGTAGTTTCATTGAAATTGGTGTTATATTTTTTAAGTTATTCACATTTTAAAGTTTAAATCTATCTCCTAGGGAGGGAGGGGGTGGAGGGAGGGGGAGGAGGGAGGGTGGAGGATAAGGGGGTTGAGGAGGATGGAGTGGGGGTGAGGGGAAGGGGAGGGGGTGGAGGGAGGGGGTGCAGGGAGGGAGGATAAGGGGGTTGAGGGGGATAGAGGTCGAGGGGGGTGGAGGGGAATATGGGGGGGGGGGGTTAGGGGGGGAGGAGAGGTTTGGGCCCAACGGGTCCCCTTGGTCTAGTATTTTATAAAGAGCAATGGTCAGAGTACTGACCCTGGCGACACCATTAACTGTTTTCCATCAGGCTAAAAGTGATCTTTTAATGATACTCTCAATTTTCCCTTTCACAGCCAGTTATGTATCTGCACTGACATTCCTCTCAATCATTTTCCTAACATATTTATTAGATAGCACAAGGGTATTTTGCGATGGTGGATACTATAACACTGAAGAATTACACTGGAGCAGCTGGGGGATTTAATTCAAGGATCGTAATAGGTCTGGAATTATTTGGAAAACAGGTGTTGGTGGTGGCAAATTTTAATCAACAAGAGAGTTGTAAATCAACACTTCGACACTAAATACTACTTGTTGCCAGTGCCACCTATATACCATTCGTGAAGAAATAATAAAAAACAGTTACCAAATGCGTTTTAAAGCCCAGTCAATATAATTTGGCAGTTTTGTAACATAAATTTTCTAAACAGAACTTTTAAATGACATCCATGGTAATTTTGTTATATCTGTATAATATTTATTTAATTTCACTTTTTAGCTTGATATTCTTTTTTTTCCAAAAATTGACAACTTTGAGGCACATTATCCTTGCGCAGATACATAGATAGAAATAGAAAAATATGCTCTTAAGGATAGCGGAGTCAGAGGGTATGGGGAGAAGGCAGGAACGGGGTACTGATTGAGAATGATCAGCCATGATCACATTGAATGGCGGTGCTGGCTCGAAGGGCCAAATAGCCTACTCCTGCGTCTATTGTCTATTGTCTATTGTCTATGACAAAGACGTTTCTTCGACACCTATTAATTAGCTATACACATGTTCTCAAATCAACTACAATGCTGTCTGTATACATAGCAGCTGTTATGTCGGATGGTCTGATCGTCCACTTAGATTTCTTCATAGCATCACCGACATTTTGAGGTGAATAGTCGCTGTAGGATTAATCCAATCTTTGACGCTGTTTCAAAATTGCTCTGAGATATGAACAATAACACACAAGATCTAATGACCCATTGCAAAACCTGTAGTGTTTATACTAATGTACAGTGGGAGGATCCATGGCAAATGTGCAAAAAGCACAGATAATTGCATTTATTCTCCTGTCATCTACTGTGAGACTTTATTTATTTTATCCTGTTCATATAGAGACCTAAGATTTTGTCTTCTGAGTTTTCGTGCAGCCGAAAGAACATGTTTTGTCCCATTCCTGTGTATGTTCTTTGCTTAAAAAATCCAAAGTGAATACCACTGCCCCTCGCTCACACCACTGCTAAGAAATATTTTAAGAATATATTTTAAGAAATATGTACCTTCACTTCTTACTTTAACCAAAAATGCAATGATCGCAGTATGTTCGATAGAACATCCCTGTCACAATTCACTGTATAAGTAATCCCTTCTATAGATGGTTAGGACACCACAAAATAAACATGATCCTATTTTCGTTATGATTTTCCGTGACTCACAACCACAGGTCGGGAAAGCGAGGCCAATGAATACAGTCATTAGCCTGATGGAAGCTGAGATGGGCTTGACAAACAGGCATGGTAGTGATGGGTAAGGTCAAGTCTCCAGGGGAAAGGACAATCAAGCAAGATTTATCATTGGAGATACAAGGAACTGTGTACACAATGAAAAAAAATGAAAGAAGGGTCTCGACCCGAAACGTCACCCATTCCTTCTCTCCAGAGGCGCTGCCTGACCCGCTGAGTTACTCCAGCATTTTGTGTCTACCAAGGAACTGCAGATATTGGTTTACAGAAAAAAAGGCACAAAGTGCTGGAGAAATTCAGCGAGTCCAGCAGCATCTCTGGGGGACATGAACATTTTGGGGTGAGACCCTTTTTGAGACTGATTGTATCAAGTCAAGTCAATTTTATTTGTCTAGCACATTTAAAAACAACCCATGTTGACCAAAGTGCTGTACATCAGTTGAGGTACTAAGAATGAACATACAATGGCACACAAACATAACAGCACATACATAAACAGTTCACAGCGCCCCCTCAGAGGGCCTCAAACTCTATGGAGTAGAAATAGGTTTTGAGCCTGGACTTAAAGGAGGAAAGATGGAAAAGAGCCGGGGCAGAACAAAGAGACATGCTGCTTCTCTTCTCATCTCCTTATCTCAGAGCCTTTGGTCTTTTCATGTCTGGCATTTGCCCAACTATCTGCCAGTCAAACCCCCTCATCTGTATCCATCTATCACATTCAGGAAGGAACTGCAGATGCTGGTTTAAACTAAAGATAGACACAAAATGCTGGATTAACTCGACGGGACAGGTAACATCTCCCATTCGTTCTCTCCAGAGATGCTGCCTGTCCCGCTGAGTTACTCCAGCATTTTGTGTCTGTGTTCCATTGATCACATGCCTGGCTTTGTCCTGCTCACACCTCTGTTCCAGCTTTCTCCCCTTCTACTATCAGTCTGAAGAAGGCTCCTGAGCTGAAATGCATGTTCATGTCCTCCAGAGATGCTGGCTGATTTATTGATTTACTCCAGCACTTCATACAAATATTTTTCATTGTACCTGTGCCTCCCTGGACTCAAGCAACTGGGATTAATCTTGAACTAGAGGTGGCCAGAAATGGCATGGAGTTTGGTTGGACAGGAGCTCCAGAGGATCATCAAGCCAATTGGAGGGCCGAGATACTTTGCATTGGAAAAATGATACGGAAGGGAACGGGGCAGATCAGATGGTTATGAAGTGCAATATTAGTGGGACCCAGTGGGTGAAGCCTGGGCCATTCACCGTGTTGGCAGTAGATTGGTGATGCAGAGACTGCATTTTGTATTGGGTAAGAGAATGATAAGACATAAGCGTGGAGCATATTAGTGGATTTCCATTCTCCCATATCATTCAGAAATCCTTGTTATTCAGGGAGCATTGAACAATGTTTACTCTGGAGCTGATTTGCTCTGCATTTCTCTGCAGTGTTTCAACAGAAGAGTCGCATGGTTGATTATGAAAGTGGGTATGAACATCATGCAAGGAAAGGCTCAGTTGAATTGACCCAAAAATGACCCCAAAATGACCCAGAAAGTGTATTTGTTTGGACCTTTACCTTCACTGTACTTGTGGTTCTGACAATAAACTTGACGACTTGGAAAGGTTGCAATTGCGTTTCACTCGGTTGTATGGCCATTTGTATTGTGTGCTGTTGCAAAAGACATTGCCTCGCAGATATGTAAAAGGCAAAACCTGATTTCAAGGCAGTCATGTTTTGAGAACAACAGAAGTGAAGAAACAAATGTCTCCAGGAATTGCTTTGAGATTACTCTGGTCTGTCACTATAACTAAGGTGGAAGTTTTGCAGAAATTTGATCAGGATGCACACACACAATGGCCACTTAACCACGTTAGTAAAACAATGTGCGGTTTAGCAATTTGCGAGGAAGATGAGAAAAGAACTAGCTAAAGTTGGCGTGCACAGCATATTGGTATATATGAGATGCAGGAAGTCAACAAGGAAGTGGAGCAAGGAATAAGTAATGTAGATGTGATGTCATAAAGTTATAGAATCTTATATCCGAGCAAACAGGCCCTTCGGCCTAACTTGCCCATATGGACCAACATGTCCCATCTACACTAGTCCCACCGGCCTGCATTTGGCCCATATCCCTCGAAACCTATCCTATTCCTGCAGCTGTTTATATATTTGTTAAACATTGTGCTAGTACCTGCCTCAACTACGTCCTTTGGCAGCTCGTTCCATATACCCACCACCCTTTGTGTAAAAAAAGTTACCCCTCAGATTCCTATAAAATCTCACATTAGACCTATGTATTTTGGTTCTCGATTTCCCTACTCTGGGCAAGAGACTCTGTGCATTTATCCAATCTATTCCTCTCATGATTTTGTAAATCTCTATGAGATCACTCTTCATCCTCCTGCTCTCCAAGGAATAGAGTCCCAGCCGGCTCAACCTCCCCCTACAGTTCAGGCCCTTGAGTCCTGGCAACATCCTCATAAATCTTCTCTATACTCTTTCCAACTTGACAACGTCATTGCTATAACATGGTTCCCGGAATTGAACACAATATTCTAAATGCTGTCTTATATAACTGCCACCCTGTCTAGCCAGGATGCCACTTTTAAGGAACTATGTTACTGCACTCCTGGATCACTCTGTTCTGCAACACTCCCTCGAGCCCTTCCATTCACTGTGGAGATCCTGCCCATGTTAGATTTCCGAAAATATAACATATCACATTTCTCTGTATTAAATTCCATCCACCATTCCTCAGCACTGCTGTCCAACCGATCAAGAACCTGCTGCAATTTTTGACAATCATATTCACTATCAACAATTT